>NC_060278.1:9077906-9194104 GCF_021613505.1 Equus quagga
GTGAAGGATTGTGATGCCTCCAGCTTTATTCTTTTTTCTCAGGATTGCTTTAGCTATCCAGGATCTTTTGTTGGCCCATATGAATTTTAGCATTCTTTCTATTTCTGTGAAGAAAGTCATTGGAATTCTGATTGGGATTTCATTGAATCTGTAGATTGCTTTGGGTAGTCTGGACGTTTTAACTATGTTTATTCTTCTGATCCATGTGCATGGAATATCTTTCCATTTCTTTATGTCATCATCAATTTCTTTCAATAATGTCTTACTGTCTTCAGTGTATAGGTCTTTCACCTACTTGGTTAAATCTATTCCTAGATATTTTATTCTTTTTGTTGCAGTTAGAAATGGGATTGTATTCTTGAGTTCTCTTTCTCTTAGTCCATTATGGGAGTATAGAAATGCAACTGATTTTTGCAAGTTGATTTTGTACCCTGCAACTTTACTGTAGTTGTTGATTATTTCTAATAGTGTTCCAATGGATTCTTCAGGGTTCTCTCTGTGTAAGACCTTGTTGTCTGCAAACTGTGAGAGTTTCACATATTCATGTACTATTTGGATTCCTTTTATTCCTTTTTCTCGCCTAATTGCTTTGGCCCAAACCTCCAGTACTATGTTGAATAAGAGTGGTGAGAGTGGGCACCCTTGTCTTGTAACTGTTCTCAGGGGGATAAGAGACATACTGCCTGTTGAGTATGAGGTTGGCTGTGAGTTTGTCATACATGGCCTTTATTATGTTGAGGTAATTTCCTCCTATCCTGATTTTGTTAAGAGTTTTTATCATGAATGGCTGTTGGATCTTGTCAAATGCTTTCTCTGTGTCTTTTGAGATTATCATGTGGTTTTTATTCCTCATTTTATTAATAAGGTGTATTACATTGATTGATTTGAAGATGTTGACCCATCCCTGCGTCCCTGGGATAAACCCCACTTGATTGTGGTGTTTAATCTTTTTGATGTATTGCTGTATTCAGGTTGCCAATATTTTGTTGAGAATTTTTGCATCTATGTTCATCAGTGATATTGGCCTTTAGTTTTCCTTTTTTGTATTGTCCTTGTCAGGCTTTGGTATCAGGGTGATGTTGGCCTCATAGAATGTGTTAGAGAGTGTTCTGTCTTCCCCAATTTTTTGGAATATTTTGAGAAGGATAGGTATTAAGTCCTCTCTGAAAGTTTGGTAAACTTCTCCGAGAAAGCTGTCTGGTCCTGGGCTTTTGGTTTTTGGCATGTTTTTGATTACTGTTTCAATCTCTTTACTTGTGATCAGTCTATTTAGATTATCTATTTCTTCTTGATTCAGCTTTGGTAGGTTGTAAGAGTCTAAGAATTTATCCATTTCTTCTAGATTGTCCAATTTGTTGGCATATAGCTTTTCATAGTATTCTTTTATAAACATTTGTATTTCTGTGGTATCCGTTGTAATTTCTCCTCTTTCTTTTCTAATATTATTTATCTGAGCTTTCTCTCTCTTTTTCTTCGTAAGTCTGGCTAGGGATTTGTCGATTTTTTTATCCTCTCAAAGGACTAGCTTTTTGTTTCATTGATCCTTTCTACTGTCTTTTTTGTTTCAATTGCATTTATTTCTTCTCTGATTTTTATTATTTCCCTCCTGCTGACTTTGAGCTTTGTTTGTTCTTCTTTTTCTAATTCAGTTAGGTGTAGCTTGAGATTGCTTGTTTGGGATTTTTCTTGTTTGTTAAAGTGGGCTTGTATTGCGATGAATTTCCCTCTTATGACTGCTTTTGCTGCATCCCATATAAGCCTCCCATGTGAGATTTTCATTTTCATTTGTCTCTAGATACTTTTTGATCTCTCCTTTTATTTCTTCAATAATCCATTGCTTGTTCAGTAGCGTGTTATTTAGTCTCCACATCTTTGTCCCTTTCTCAGCTTTTTTCTTATAGTTAATTTCTAGTTTCTTAGCACTGTGGGCAGAAAAGATGGTTGTTATTATTTCAATCTTCTTAAATTTGTTGAGGCTTGCCTCGTTTCCCAACTTATGGTCTATAATTGAGGATGTTCCATGTGCACTTGAGAAGAATGTGTGTTCTGCTGTTTTTGGATGGAGTGTTCTCTATATATCTATTAAGTCATGTGGTCTAGCTTTTCATTTAATTCCACTGTTTCCTTGTTGACTTTTTGTTTGGATGATCTATCCATTGATGTGAGTGGAGTTTTGAGGTCCCCTACTATTATTGTGTTGTTGCTAATATCTCTTTTTAGGTTTGTTAATAGTTGCTTTATGTGCTTTAGTGCTCCTGTGTTGGGTGCACAGATATTTATAAGTGTTATGTCTTCCTGGTGGAGTGTCCCTTTGATCATTATATACTGCCTCTCTTTGTCTCTCTTTACCTGTCTTATCTTGAAGTCTACTGTGTCTGATATAAGTATGACAACACCTGCTTTCTTTTGTATGCCATTAGCTTGGAGTATCAACTTCCATCCCTTCACTTTGAGCCAGTGTTTGTCATTGGAGCTGAGATGTGTTTCGTGGAAGCAGCATATTGTTGGGTCTTGTTTTTTAATTCATCGCTCCACTCTATGTCTGTTGATTGGAGACTTCGATCCATTTACTTTTAGAGTGATTATTGATATATGAGGGCTTAATGCTCTTCATTTCTCTTTAGTCTTAGTTCTTTCTCCTCCTCCATCTGAAGCACTTCTAAATTTCTATCCTCAATCATGCTGACTTGCTCCTCCATTATATATGCTCTACTGTTCAGGGAATCTATATTCTGATTTATCTCATCCAATGTGATTTTCATCTCCAATATTTCTGCTTGGTTCTTGTTTATAGTTTCAATCTCCTCTGTGAAGTAGCTCCTGAACTCGTTGAATTGTCTGTACTCTCTTTTAACTCATTTTTTAAATGTTAGCTATTTTGAATTCTGTGTCATTTAGGTTATAGATTTCTGTGTCTTCAGGATTGATTTCTGCATACTTGTCATTTTCCTTCTGGTCTGGAGATTTAATATAATTTTTCATACTACTAGATAGTGTAGATTTGTGCTTCCACATTGTGGTAGTATTTGATCACAACTTCTACCTTTTGCCACTAGGTAGGGTCAAGAGCTGAGTATCCTGAGCCCACTGTGAACAGAGGGGACAGCTCCAGGCACTGGGCTGTAGCACTGGGGCAGCAGGTGGGGGGGTGGGGTGCTTTCTTCTCCTGTGCAATCTTGAGGGCTTCTCTTTCTGCCCTTGCTATCTGTTCTCCTGGGGTGTTGGCTTGATGCAGACACTCCCGTGATAGCTGGTCCCCTCTGTGAGGGACTTTTCTCAGGGCTATGAGGGGCTTCAAGGATCTATGGTGTTCCCTTGGATGGCTACCGCTCCCTCTCACTTTCCTCCCTGTGGCTGCACTCAATCCCCCAGGTTGCTGTCCTACTGTGAGGAAGAGGAGCTTTCTCTTACCTCCATCCACTTCCTCAGAGGGGCTCCAGCACCTCCACCTTCCAACATGTGGCTGCATTGGTCTCTCAGACATCTTTTGTGTTGTGTGGATATCCTCTGTTGGAATATGTTTGTCTTTTTTGTTGCATCTTCGGGGGGAGAGTTTACTGGAAGAGCTCACTTCATCATGATGCTGACATCACTCCTCCTGGAATCTGCATTTTTAATAGTCTCTTCAGATCATTCTGATGATCAGTCAGGATTGAGAACTGATGTCTGGAGGAGTAGTAACAACTATATGACTTTTGCTTCCTTGCATACTTGTTTTATCTAAGTGTGTCCTTGGATTCTTTTTTCTTTTTTTCTGAAATCTGTTTGTTGATTTATTGAGTCATTGGTTCATTTATTAATTCATCTATAATTTATTGAGTCTACTATGTCCCAGAAATTATTTTAAGTAAGGCTGAGGAGAGTACCCCTGAGTGTGATAAGGGAGATAAATAAGAAAAAAAGTAATTTCAACATAAAGTGACAACTGTGATAGGGATAAACTCAGCAATAAGGACATGTTCTTAACCTAAGGAACACAGTCATGGCATACTGATGGGGAGGCGAGGCCAGGGAAGTGAGCCTGGACAGGCATGGATACCCCTGTCCTTGGTGCTGAACCATCTCTTCACCTGCGAGGGTTGGGAAGTTTTCCTAACACTTGACTTCCAATGATTTCTCTACTACCATTTCCACTAATTCTGAGCCAGATGAGGAAAGGGGTAGAAAAAATTGAGAAACACAATTTCTCAGATTAAAGCAGATTAAAGATGTTGTTGAAGAGACAGCAGCTGAGTTACTGACTCAGTGATGTGGGAGTTTGGGGGAGTTGGGAGTAGAGATTTCAAATAATTAATTCCCAAGAAGAAAGTTTCTCCTTTGGAAAGGTAAGCTCTCCAGTACTTTCTGCAATGTTACACTTATGAAAGCAGAGGCTTTCCAGAAGAGCTAACAATCTGAAATGAGTCCTGAAATACACATCTAGGTGAAGAGGACCTGAAAGGCATTTAGGAAGAGAGAAAGTATTATTAATTAAAAAAAGAAAATGGACTTGCTCAATGACCTACACATAGTTTAATATAGCAAGAACATACAGTGTGATGATATGATATAATGGTGAAGATATAACTAGGAGTTATATCATGGAAGATCTTGTATGCATATATTGGTCCATTTGATGGTGACTCAGAAGTCCCTTAAATTGTCTTCATTCTTTTTCATTCTTTTTCCTTTTTCACTCCTCTGATCAGATGAATTCTACTGCTCTATCTTTGAATTCAGTGATCCTTTCTCCTGCTTCATCTGGTCTGCTGTTGAACTCCTCTATTAAATTTTTTGGTTCAGTTATTGTATTCTTCAGCTCTATGATTTGTTTGGTACTTTTTAACATTTTCTATCTTTTTGTTGAAACTCTCACTTTGTTCGTGCATTGCTCTCTTGACCTTGGTGAACATCGTTATGACTATTATTTTGAACTCTATATTAGTTAAATCACTTATCTCTATTTCGTTAATATTGGTTTCTGGAGATTTATCTTGTTCTTTTGTTTGGAAAATATTCCTTTGTTTCTTCATTGTCTTTGACTCTTTGTGTTGGTCTCTGAACGTTAGATGGGACAGCCACCTCTTCTAGTCTTGACAAACTGGTCTTGTGTAGGAGGAGAGCCTCACTAATCAGCCTGGCCTGAGCTCCTGGTTGCCTCTCGAACTTGTATGATTGTCCAAGTTTCTTTCTTTCTTAGTGACTTCCAGTAATTGAAGGTATACCTAGAGCTGTCAGTATCCCAAAGGGGAGGATTGCAGTCCTCACTTAGATGCAGACTAATTAGAAGCTGGACCCTCAGATAGAAGATGAGAAAGTACGTAGTTGAGCCCCTTCCAGGGAGAAACTTGGAGATGGGCATTTTTGCCTGTTTCCTCTATGTCTGGGAGTGTAACTTCAAGGGGGTGCCCCTGTACCCATTAAGAACTGTTTCTTTGCTTGCTACAGTCCTGTGGGACTCATTAATGGAAGCCCTCTTGGGTATTAGAGCCAGGTGATTTGGGGGCTTGGCTCTTGGATGACTGCTGCAAATGCTGGGGCATCAGATGTATGTAGCTCCTTACAGGGAGATACTAATGACTTGGAATGGGTTAGAAAGAGAAGGTAAGAGAGGTATCCTCTGGCTTCCCCAGTGTCTGGGGAGGACTGCAGGAATTTATAGTGCCTGCTGAATTAGAAACCTGTCCTTCAGGCAGCATCTTTGAAAGTAGGCAGATAAACCTCTTTTAGGGAAAGACTGTGAGTTGGGTGATTTAGCCTGTTCCTTTTGGGCTGAGGCCTGGGGGGATAGCCACAGTGAGTGCTCCTGCATCATTAAGAATAGCTTCTTTGTTTGCTATAGTCTTGTAAGTCTTGTGGACAAAAGCTCTGTCGGCTTTCAGAGCTAGGTTTTTTGGGAGCCCATACCTCCAGTGGGAGTCTTAAAAGTTGAGGTGCTGGAGGTAGGGTCCAAACCCTCCACTCCTCAGGGTGAAGCTCAGAGTTGGGTGTTTCCTTCCAATCATGTGGCACTGTGCTGAGGGTGGAGTTTATGGTGAGAGAGTATCTTAGCTTTTCCTGTCTGTCTTGATGTGCATATTTTCCAATTTGTCTGATATCTAGGAGTCACTCAGTTAGTTTCTGGATTTCTTTCGGAGGCAATTGCTCTGTGTGTAGCTACATATTCAGTGTGTCTTTGGGAGGAGCGGGGCTCAGGAGCCTCCTTTATCACCATCTTGGTCAACTCTTCAGTCCCCAATTGTCTCTTAAATGTTTTGTTAGGTTCACTTGTCAGTTTAAGTTGGTTAAGTTGTTTTAGCATCATTATAAATAATAGGTTTTTAATATGGTTTATGTGTTATTATTTTTATATTTGGTCAAACTGCCCCATCTTTTGCCAGTGGGAACCTCTTCACGTTGTCCCATGAGACATTTGATGTATGGTCAAATTACTGTATTTTAAAATCATTTGAAATAATTTATCTCTGTGTGGTTGTCACCAATTTGATACATAGATGACTTTTTGTTTCATTTTGATTTTGATACTTAAGGATTGCCTTATTTTCATTTTGATTTGTTTTAAAGTTATATAAAATATTTACATGATTCCAAAGTCAAGTCTACAACATGTTGTATTCAGAAGTCTTGTTTCTATCTTTGGCCCTTCCCTCACTCAACAGATAATCCTTTAATGTATTTTATAGTTTATCCTTTAAAAGTATGTGTGTATGTGAGTGAGAGTGAATGTACAAATTTATTTATTTTTATCTTCTCTCTTTTCTTAAATAAATACTATATAAACTCTTCTCCATCTTGCTTTTATTCACTTAAGGTTATATTTTGATGATCACTTCGTAGCAGTGTATAGAGGTAATCCCCATTCTTTTTTGTAGGTGTGTGAGTTTTAATAGGAAGTTTAATTTATAATCTGTTTCATAGTTTGTAATAAATCCTTTTACACTTATGTAAAATAGATTCTGTTCTCTGTAACTGTATGCAAACCAATAAAATACCCTAGAAAAGAATATCTCAAATGTGCACCAAGAGACATTGAAGAATATTCATGGAAGCATTGTTTGTAATGGCAAAACCTGGAAACAATGTAAATATACACTAGTACTAGAAAGGATAAATGTGTGCTGGCATTGTCATACAATAGAATACTCCAGTAGTGAAAATCCATGAATTATAGTCATGGGCATTCAGCGTGAATGAATCTCACAAACATAATATCAAGCCAGAAGAGAAAGTTGCAAGACATGCGTGATTTCATTTATAAAGGGATAAAAAATGGGCAAAACAAAACCGCATTATATACATCATGTACCCAGTTGACCAAAAATCTTTGTAGAATACCTGCCCTGATGCTCTATTCTTTTACTCCTCTCCTCCCACATTTTATGTTTTTAATATCATATCTATAACCTCTTATTTTGTGTGTGTGTATACATTACACTTTTATCATTGAAATAGGTAATTTCAGTAGTTTTGTTTTTTGACCTTCATATTAGCTTCATAGGTGGTTGTGTTGACCTGCTACCTATGGTATATTTGCCTTTACCAGTGATTTTATTACCTTTTTTTTTGATAATTTTCTTATTCCTATTTGTGGTCTTCTTTCTCCCACTTAAATAAGTCCTGTTAGCATTTCTTGGAAAACTGGTTTCTTGGTGATAAACTCCTTTAATTTTTGCTTGTCTGGGAAACTCTTTATCTCTCCTTCCATTCTGAATGATAACCATGCTGGGTAGAATATTCTTGGCTATAGGTTTTCTCCTTTCAGCACTTTAAAAATATTGTGCCACTGCCTTCTAGCTTGTAAAGTTTTGCTGAGAAGTCAGCTGATAGCCTTATAGGGTTTCCTTTGTATGTCACTTGTTGCCTTTCTCTTGAAGCTTTTAGCATCCTCTCTTCATCTTTAATTTTGGACATTTTATTTATAAGGTGTCTTGATGTGGACTTCTTTGGGTTTATCTTGTTTGGTGCTCTCTGTGTTTCCTGTACCTGGATGTATGTTTCCTTCCTTAGGGTAGAAAAGTTTTCAGCTATTATTTCTTCATATAGGTTCTCTGCCCCTTTGTCTCTCTCTACTCCTTCTGGGACACCTATAATATGAATGTTGGCATGCTTGATGTTGTCCCAGAGTTCCCTTATTCTGTTCTCATTCTTTTTATTTCTTTATTCTTTTATCTGTTCAGCTTGGGTGAGTTCCTCTAGTCTTTTTTCCAGCTAATCTGTGCTTCTATGTCATCTACTCTGCTATTGAGTCCCTTAGGTGAATTTTTCATTTCCAGTATTATATTCTTCATTTATGATTGACTCTTTTTTATATTTTCTAGTTCTTTGTTGATGTTCTCATCGTGTTCATCCATTCTTCTCCCAAGATCAGTGAGAATCCTTATGACTTTTTATTTGAACTGTTTGTCAGGTAGATTGTTTATTTCTGTTTCATTTAGTTCTTTTTCTGGGGTTTTGTCCTGTTCCCTTGCTTGGAACATGTTCCTTTGCCTCCTCATTTTGCTTCTTTCTTTGTGCTTATATCTATGTATTAGGTGGGCCAGCTACATCTCCTGATCTTGGAGAAGTGGCCTTATGTAAGAGACAACTTTTAAGGCCCAGTGGTGTGCTTCCTTCCTGTCACCAGTTCCAAATGTTCCAGGAGTGACCCCTTGTGGGCTATACATGGCCTTCTGTTGCATCAGAGTTGCTCTTGTTGCAGGTGCCGAGGGAGTCTAGGCTTTCCTTCTGACAAGCTGGTTGTAGTGTTCAGCTGTGTGTGGCTGCTATGGACCCTTCAGTCAGTTTATTGGGTTTGGGGAGCCCCAGCACTGTTGGCTGCAAGGTCTAATAGCACATTCCTGTTGCAGTTTTTCTGTTAAGTGAGTTGCCCCCCACCCCCCCGCCATGTGACTGGTTGGTAGACTCAGGGGCTTACAATTACTGTAGGCCTCTGGCCTCCAAGCCTGTTGTCAGCTCTCTCAGGATTGCAGCTGAGTGGGGCTGGCCTCAGGTGCAGGAGCACCCAATTTTTTCAGGCTTTGGAAGGCAGGGCTGATCTCCTATGTGGCCCTTTGAGAAGTGCAGGTCTTCTGTCACTGATAAGCCCCCCAGCCCACAGGTCCACACCCACCATCAACACGGTCCTGGCCTGTGCACACTTCCCAACTCCCTAGAGTGGACCCCACTGCAGAGGCTCCCACACACTCCACCAATGCCCCACACTTATCACCTGCTCCTCACACATTCCCTGCCCCACAAATGTGGACCCAGTCACCTGCCTGCTGAGGATCCAGGCACCCAGTCTATGCAGGCTGAAAAGTTGCCTGAAGGCTTGCTGTTGGGTGGGGCCAGTCTCTAGGGTGGGCTGCCTGCCCTGGCTGAGCTGGATTAAATAGGTGCTCCAGTGGGCGGGGCTGACCCTGGGTTAACAGGCCAGGGGAAGAACTCTAATGGTGTCTGCCAGTGTCTGTGTCAACATTGTACTAGGTCACAATAAGGGCTGCCACCAATGTCTCAGTCCCTGGCGAGGTCTCACCTCTCTCCAAGATGCACCCATAGCCTATCGACTGAATCTCTTTTCACCAAAGGACTGTGTACCTTTCTTTCTGGTGACTTTAGGTTGCTTCTTGAAAGGGGTGAATTTGTCCATGGACTCTTTAAGAGCTGGCTTTTTCCTGCTTATGTCCCATAGCTTTTCTGGGGGTATTCCTCATTGTAGTTAAAAGCCAGGAAAAAGAGAGATTATGAGATTCATCTCAGATGTGCTGAGTCCAAAGGATGCTTATAGCAGCAACATTTCCCTGCTCAGGTCCCCCACTCCTCCAGGTTAGTCTGTGTACTTTAGGATTGCTCCTGGCTGGCTGTGAAGTGCTGCAGCTCAGGAAGGTGGATTTTTTTCTCTCCAGATAGGAATTTCTGCCTCTTCTGACTCAGTCAGGACTGTCCCTTGTTGCAAGGGTTCTTTTTATCCAGTTTTCAGTTCCTTATCGGGGCTAATTCTTCCAAAAATAGTTTAAACTTGATTGTGTTTGTGGGAGGAGGTGAATTCAGAGTCTGCCTAGACTGCCATCTTGATGCCCCAGGAAATCCTGCCCTGATGTAAGCATAGCATGGGGTTGCAATTATGAGATGAATTATTTCTTCTCTCTTCCTTCTCCCCTTCCTCTTCCCATGGGGCAAAAGTTACTGTCTTGGTAGTATTGGAATTACTTGGAATTATTTCTAAATGATGTTTCTTGTTTTGTCACCTTATTGTTTGTCATCTGATGTTACCTGAAGACCATAGGCTCTGGAACTAGCTGAATCCAAGGCTGGCAGACGGGTGTGAGTGGTGGAGGAGGGGCCTCAAAATCCACATGCTTCTTGAGCTTGCTGAGGCTCTTGGAGGTCCTGATTGCATGGCTTTTTAGGGGGCAACCTTTATCCTGAACAATATAAGAAGACACTGAAAGGCTTTCTGAGTACTGTTCTTAATCACCTAGGTCACTGCAGTTTCTAGTTTCGTGTTCCCAAACTGTTGGCTGACCTCCCATCCTAGAACTATGCATTTTCACATGGCACATTTTTAGGCTATTTAATTTCCTTAGCTTGTTTTGTCTTTCCCTCTTTTTTTCAACATTTCTATGTTTACTTCCTTTTCTTTGTCTTCTATCCACTGGTATTTTCCACTTTATAGATTCGTTAACTTCCTCTTACTTGTTATCATTTTCTGTGAGTGCTTAACTGACTTTTTTTTACATTGTCAGATATTGTTGTGAAGCTTCTAAATTACCTAGACAGGTACTCAGAGTGGTCATAGATTTTCAATAAATCTTTGATAAGTATTTGGTGCCAAAAAAAGATATAATGCTAATACCACTATTTTAAATACCTATTATGACTATGCTATTTAGTTACTACATTAGGTACCTTCCACTATGTAGGAAACTCTTCTTGGTAGTTTAATTTATAATTTTAAATTGTACAATTTTACCATTTTAAGTTTCAATTTTAATTTAAGAAATGACGCTTTCTCATTTCAACTTACACAAAACATTTTTTCCTTTCACTAGCAACAAGAATATTAAAAATACATGCAGGGGCTGGCCCCATGGCCAAGTGGTTAAGTTTGCACACTCCATTTCAGTGGCCTAGGGTTTCACCAGTTTGAAACCTGAGCACGGACCTAGCACCACTCATCAAGCCATGCTGAGGCTGCATTCCACATAGCAGAACTAGAAAGACCTACAACTAGAATATGCAACTATGTACTGGGGGGTTTTGGGGAGAAGAAAAAAAAGATTGGCAACAAATGTTAGCTCAGGGACAATCTTTTAAAAAAAATAATAAAAAAAATACATGCCACACAAAATATTGACATAACTAATCTCTTAGGTTTATTGTTCCATGAGTTTCCAAAACCAGAACTGATGCCAGCAAATACGTGCCAATATGCTATTTGTTCTGATTGGTTGGGCTTCCATTCCAAGGGATCAGTACCCATACTCTACTAGATGTTAAATATTTTGTTTATTGTTTCTGCCTAAGATGCTATAAACTTGTTCCACATTGGATTTGATATAGAATTGAAACAGAATATGGAACAGTTTAAGCAAATTTTTAGTGACAGGTGATCTTTAGGATGAAACACTCTTCCTTCTAAAGAACTGGTGCCTCCTCAGCAGAAGTGAGTGTCATGGTCTCTCACTCCTTCTTGAATTTCTTAATCAGGTCATTTCTCCTGACTGGCCAAATTTGAAACGCTCAGATTGTGGTGCAAAAAGTACAGAGCCATTTCTCTGTATATTGAAGGATGCTCACATATATATTAAATACCTTAGAAATAGTCCTGCTGCCATGCAAATTGTAAGTTTCACACAGAAAAAGTACCATGAGCTTTTTTCTCTCAAAAATTTTCAGAACTGAATTATATACCTTAGCATGTTCTCTCTTTAGAATGCTACCCTGTTTTTGTGATTAAGCTTGGACTTGGCATTTAAAAAGTTCTATGTTTGGAAAAATGGACTTTCCAAGGGTAGCACTATTATAAGTAATAAATACATAAGAGGAAAATAATCTGCACAGTTAAGGAGGTGCAATTCCTCTGCCTGGTAAATTCTAAGTAAATTCAGAGCTATGAGGCCAGGATCTCTGTGCTAGCAGCGAGAGTTAGTGAGATTCTCATGGATAATCAGAATAGAAGTGTGTAAAGGCAAGGAGAGTGACCTAGGACACTAGCGCAGGTCATTTCATAATATTCTGTAGCAAACCTTACTTAATTTGAAACTATTAACTATTGTGAATATCTGGTGTTTTCTCAATTGGTTTCGCAGATAGAAATCTCACATATAGGGGCTATCTGATTCAAAACCGCATATTTGTCAATGCATGCTGCTTGTTATTTATTGGAGTAAAAACATTGGTTGTCGTGGAAAAGGAAATGAGGAGAAAAGAAGAAAAAAAACTAGAAAAGAAAAATGGAAGAGCATAAAGTGGAAAGAATAGACGTAGAAATGGACAGATTAAGAGGAAGAAGGATTAGAAGGCTGAGATGGTGGAGAAGGGGTGAGAAGATGGAATAGGAGCCAAGGACATTATTTTTAAGGAAAAATCTGAAAGAATAGTGGGTTAGAAAGAAAGGAAGACACTAAAAAGAGGTTGCTGCAGTGTGAGTTCAACGGAGCAATTGAGCAGATGTGAGGTAGAGAGAACGAAGAATGTGGGTGAGTTTCCCATCCATGAAGGATGATGTCCCACTATTTCTTGTTTTAGCAGGGAGGCAGATTGTGAGGCTCAACAGAAGCAAGACAGGAAGCTGAGTCCAAGGAAAGCCAAGCCAAAGTTGAAAGAACAGAGGCCAGCTAGGAAATGGGTTAATCTCAGAAAACTACTCGGAGGCAATGGTCAAGGGACGGTCCTAGAACAAGATGAACAGCTGGGTGGTGAGAAAACATAGACGCAGAGTTCTGCCTCAGCCGGGAAGCCTCACGTGGGGACAGGAACAAAATTCAAGGCATGGCTGCTGAGCTTGCATTTGGAAGCAGCTAACCAGGCAGGAAATATGGGCATAATCAGAGCATATTCAGACCATCTTCCTTCGAGTGCTGTTTCTCCTGGAAATTGGGTATTGATCCCAGTTGAAATAAGTCCATTGGAAACTTCTTAACACTAAAATGAGATTTAAAACTGGTTGTCTCTGAGGATGCAAGTGTAGTAGTTAAGAGTAAACTACTCTAGTGACTTCATTGTATAATTAAAAGATCCATATTTTAAGAAATTTAGGACCAACTAAGGCAGTAAATTTAATGTGAACATTTTAAATTGTGTTAAATTCTGTGAAGAATTCACACTCCATTGAACTCAAGTCTTAAGGAAAAATAGCTCATGTTTAGAACTCAGGCTGCATAGGACTAAAGGTAGAAGTTTAAGCGAGCACGTTTTAAAACGGACCAACAGTCATATGTCAGGAGAGGCTTCGCTAGTGTGATCTGGAGTTTTAAAGGAAGCGAAAACTGATGGCCATCTTCAAAGACCTTGGATACAAATTGAAACAGAGGTTTAGGTCTCCTGAAAACCCCATGTAAATGTTTACAAGTGTTTCAAAAGGCAAGATAAAGGGAAACTGTGGAGGATTTTTTATGACCTTTCCATCTCATAAATTCTCTGAGAAATATTTCTTGTAGTTAGCTCTGTCTCATGGAGAGCTCACTAAAAAAACCAGAATGGTAAGGAATGTTTATCATTTCTCCAATTTTCAACATTGATTATGGTGAGATTGACTGTTTATTGTCCATTTTTAGAGCATTCCCTGCTTCATCATACAAAATAGTTTTATTTTATATGTACATTTTAGAGACTTGTTATTAGCCAAGGTCTTCCCCAAAGAAAGAATTGCCGTTTATTGCATTTAAGCGCACACACTCCCATCTAAAGGCCGATGGGAGATCTGAGAGACATGGGGATCTGGGAGAGAGATCTGTGTGAACTAGAAAAGTAGAGGCAAGAAAAACAGGAGAAATTTTTCATCGCAGAACCCTCTCCCCAAAACCATCTCGCTGAAGGACACTTGGCACTTCCTCTCTCAGAGCTCTTGACTCAAACTTGTTTGTCAGCCACTTGGAAATTTCATTTTTTCCATTTCCATTACACTAAACATAGACCCCTGGATGTTCTTTCTCTCCCATCCTCCATTCTTCTGAAAGAGATATTGGCACATAACAGACCTCTTGATTTAGGACGTCCACCTTCCCTCCAAAAAACAGAACAATGTATACAAGAGCAACCAATGATAATGTGGGGTTTTTTTTCACTTGAGAGAGAGGATCCCTTTCCTTTCCCAATTAGACATCTGTTCAATCTCTGAGACATCTTAGACTCATCTGTAGAATTCTAACACTCATCTATCATCCCACAAATTTTCACCTAGGGACATTCTGCTTCTTTGTAAATAGAGGCTCTTGTTAAAGCCTAGAGAAATCATAGAATCATTCCATGTAACAATGCTCCAAGTAGATTTTTCTCTGGAGAACACAAAATCTTATGGCAGCTAAATACTCTTTCATCAAATAAGAAAAATAGGGAAGTTGTATCCATGCAAGATATGTATTTACAGGCTAGAATTACATATCCACATCTGCATTCAATTTGTTTTGATATGTTATTGTGATTGAAGCATATAAAGAAAACCTGGCCACACATAGATATGCAGATGGTAAAGGAATATTTTAGTAGCCTTTTCAGATAAAAGTTAGTTGGAATGGTGAATCTGAAACCATACCAATGAAGTTTTAGTACTCTGCTACACTAAAATCCATTGGTCTACCTTTTAGTTTGTACGATTTTGTAGCATCACATATTGGTCATGTGGAAAATACTGATTCGTTGAATTATGCAAATATTCCAAATATTGACACATTTCATTACACAATATAAAAAGTCATATTCATTAAAATCACCATTGATCTTGTCTGAAAAGCCTGTAAAAGTTGTCAAGTGCATGGTGGTGGATACAAATTTTCTTTCTTTTTTTTTTTGTGAGGCAGATTGTCCCTGAGCTAACATCTATGCCAATCTTGCTGTATTTTGTAGGTGGCATGCTGCCACAGCATGGCTTGATGAGCTGTGTGTAGGTCTACACTTGGGATACAAACATTTGAACCCCAGGCCGTCAAAGCAGAGTGCATGAGCTTAACCACTATGCCACCAGGCTAGCCCTACACATTTTCTAAAACTCCAATTTTTGCTTGAAAGCTTGAATTTTATCTTTGGCCACGAATACTGTCTATTGTTTTCCTTGAAGTGACAAGACTCCTTTTATTCATTAAGAAAAATTTGCTACATACTGAAATCTGAATAGCCAGTTTCTTTATCAGTCATTCTTTGAAGTAAAAATGATGTTCCATGAAAAAAGTGGCCAGTTTAGCTTGTAACTAAATTGCACAAGTAGTTTTCCTTGAGGCAACAATCTTAGTAGTGTATATAAAGCAGAAGCACTTTATGAGTACTTCTTGTTTCATCACCTCGTATTCAAGGGTGGAGATTTAATCATATTTACTGCAGCATCAAGAACAGTCTTCAGTGAAACTAGACTTTTTAAAACTCTAAGTGCATGGTAGTGAAGACTATAATAACTACCAGTATAGTGTGCAGTCTGCTGCCACTGCCTCAATTCATGCTAAAGCACATGCAATTTTACTCATTCTTATTTTTGCACCAAAAGGTCAACATAGCAAAAAAAAGAGACAAATAACGTTTTACAATTATTAAGAAAATAATTTTGACTCCATAGACTTCCTGAAAAGAGATTGAGATCCCTGAGTTTCAAAGGACCACATTTTGAGAACCACTGCCCTAATTACTATGTAATATTGTTTTTCATGTTTTAAAATATGCCCTTTCCTACTCATGATTCTACTTACTGTCCTTTTAGCCATAAATCATGGCGTGCTCCTGACTTTATTCAAGTTTTTACTCAAAATTCATCAGAGCTTAATGAAATGTTATTTTGAAAATATGACGAGTCTAGGGTACTTCAAATATTTAAATACACATAGGACCAAAGTAAATCTGACATGGTATAAAGGAATCCACAAATATGTAGAGAACTGCACTGTGCTTCTTTTGAGGCAAATATCTAGTGAATTCCTCTAACACAATTCAGCTTTTACCATTAGCTATGGATCTGTGCAGTTATTAATAAAAATATGGTAATGCTGGGTATAGTTCTTCATGGCTTCAATTACTATGGACTATAAAAGTTGAAAATACTGTGTCAATTTTGTATAGATACCTTTTATACAAAAAGTCATATAATACACCCACCTAGAGAAAAGCAATTGAAAATATTTCCTTTTGTAAGTTTTATACTTTTTGAGAGTTTTACCTTTTATTTTTAGACAAGAAAACTACCAGGCCCGGCTCAAGCTGTTGATGATCAAAGTCATCTCAAAATCCTATTAGCCTAATTACTCCATTCAGTCATGTTATAATCAAATTTTTGGCATAGGGACCATGCTGATCTTTATAAAGGATACATTGGCATGTATCTAATCTGATCCACTCTATGTTGATTTTATGTATTATGTCTTCAGAGGACAATCTTATTTGTCTTATTTTCAAATTCATGGTATACCAATGACGGACCCTAACCCTGAAGGGAGTGGCCAACTGCTTAGGCTTCTGGTGGCATGCATGCCATTCTTCTGAAATACACATTGACCCTTAATTAGAACAAGGCATGCCCTTTTGGAAGCCTTATCTGAAATTCTCCTCTCTGACATCTTAGTGTAGCCTATGATTACAGATTTTTTCAACCCTATTTGGAAGCAACATAATTCAATTCAGTTTGACTGAAAGCAAAAATAAAAAGGCAGTGATGGTAAATTTATTATGTGGGTCTAGGGGTGTCTCTTGGACCCCAGTTGGATTCAGTATGGAACTGGAGCTGGAATTGCAAAGCTGCCAGGTCCCTGTCTGCATACGCACTGCACCCTGCTTTCTAATAGTCTGACTTTTTTTTCCTAACGAATCAACTTCATTCTGGTGGCCAGTTAGAATCCAAAAAGCATGGCCAGGTACTGTGCTAAGCATCTAGACACGATTTCATATCAGCTTGATGTTGATTTTGAAAATGAGAACAAGGTCAAGATGGACTTGCACATGAACTCACACTGGCTATTTGGTTCTCCTTGTGTAGCGAAGGTGGTGGTAATCATTTCATTTAATGTGGCAGAAAAGCCTTTTGGTACAAACATAATCCAAATCAGGGCTGTCTGATCAAGATAGTTTTATGATTTAAATATGTCTATCAACAAAGAAACCAAACTTAAAACAATTTTGTTAGTTATTAGAAGTGTTTCACTGAGGAAAGCATCAACTCAGTCACTGAATTCAAGCTGCTCTGACCAACAGCATCCTCTGTGTCCCCACACATCCATTTTCTGCCCCTTCCCCACCTTCTTGTTGTCCTACCCTCTCTGCACAGCTATTTGGTAAACCCATGGGGTGAAGACATCACTGATATTCTATACTAACTCTTTCAGGAGAATCTGCATCTTTAAAGAGGATAGCTGGAAAGGGCAAGGCTTAGTCCAAAGGGTTGCCCCCTAACCATAAATTTACCTGCCCTGTGAAAGGACAAGGCAGAGAATGAAATAGTTTGGAGTGGGGTGGGCAGAAAAGTCCTTCCTGGCATCCCTTGAAGCTGACTATGTAGGTGGGTGACTAGTATTTAAATTCTAAGTACAAGACATAAAAGAATTTTAATATATAATTGGAGATTAGAGGATTTCCTTTCAAAATGAAGCTTGGGTTTGGAAAGTCTCAAGTTCAGGATCTCTTTTATCCTCTTTGGACAATATATACTGTCCACATTCAACTTGATTATTTACATACCCTCCATCTCATATCCCTTTAACATATTTTATTTTTAATTTTTAGCTGCATGTTTCACCCAGCTGTCATGGGTGGAAGGAGATAATTACCGTCCAACTATTATTAAAATCCCATATATATCTTCTAAAGGAGCCCACGAACCAGAGGGTGAGTTCTGAGTCTTCTTGAATTGGGAGAAATGCAGACTTCTTCATCATGGTGACTTGCATGGAAAATTTCATAGTCAAGTCTCTGAATGTTACTGGAAGCAGAATGCTGATTACTTTGAAATGAACAGAAATAGTGCCTTGTGCACATGCAAATACACAACTTAATTTCAAATGAGTTTTTCTAAGTTGTGATATTTTTTGAGACTTTCTAAAAATATTTCTCCTCAAAAAAGGGCCACTTCCTTTCAAAAAAAGGAAAATACATTTTATTAGGACAATCATATAATTTGCAAAGCTCAATTGAGTAAGGAAATGGAATATTAAAAATCTGTGCACATCTACTTTTGTATTTCACTCTTGAGAAAATTAATACAATATGTAACTCCTGAACAATTAGTATTACCGTTTGTTACTACAGACAGATGTAAGTCAATAAACTTGTGCTTTTTGGCTTCCTGATTTTTAAAAGCATTTTTCCTCTAAACCTACATCTTTCTTTTTGGAGAAGGCCTGAGCCTTCTGTGATGCTACACTAGGAAGCCAAACTTCTATTTAAAAGGTCTTCACAGGTGTTGTGGGTAAAGGAAAACAAGAACTTTCATATCAGATTCACGTACAAGACTGAATCGGTTGAGATTGAAAAATTATGTTCGTACTGATACAGAGAAAGTAGATCTGGAGTGGAGCTGATGGGCAGAAAGAAAAAGATGAGAGATCATCTCTCCCTCCGCTTTATTCCTCCTTCAGTCCTCCATTCATCCATCACTGGTGAGGGGCAGAGTTATGGAGATGAGGTGGAGGGGTATGTTAGGGCTTGAAGGTAAAGGTTGTCGAGGGCCACGTTAAGGATTTTGAAATTTTTCCTCAGGGAGTTAGGAGTGGCCTGATTTGACTTGTTCTGGGAAGATGAGTCTGGCTGCAGCGTGGAAATGTATCAGAGTGAGTGGGCAGTGGATGTAAGTGGCCCAAAAGACTGAGAGTGTTAAGAGGCAGGTAACAGGAAGAATGACTTCCTGATGGCTTTTACTTCCCTTGTGGCTCAACTTCCGGTGTCCTTAAAATAACCTCCCCCTTTCCCTAGGTTCTTCTGTTCCTTTTTTGTTCAACAACTAAACAACCCAAATTTCCCAGTGGAACTTCGAGGTAAAAATTTCCACATGGATGTCCCACAGTCACCTCAAAGGTAGGCTGCCCACATTGGAACTCCCAGCCAACTCCTTCCTCATCCTGTGTTCCCTATTTCATTGAGTTTCTTAAAATAGGATTTATCCTTGGCTCCTTTGTCTCTTTCAGTCCCCTGTATATAGTTGGTCTCTAAGTCCTACCAGTTCTTTTTCCTAATACGTCTTAAGTCTGTGCTCCCTCTCCTTCCTCTATGCTTCCTGCCATTGCTTACCCCAAGCCTGCATCAGCTCTCTCCTGGACTGTGATCTCTGGTCTCCTCCCTCTTGTTTTTTCCACTTCTAATACACATTTACCATGGATGCCGGAAGGAGCTTTTCAAAATGTGAACCTGTCCATGTCACTGCTGAAATAAAATCAGCCAGGTTTCCAACTTCTGCATAGTCTGGCCCTAATTTATTGCCCAGCTATATCCCACCAATCTCCAAACCAAACCTTGCAAATGCACTAACTTGTCATTGAACTTCTTTTTGTTTTTCTTCTTCCTCTCTTTACTCATTTTGTCTCCGTTGTGATGAAGTACATTTCCTACCACACTTTTGCTATCCAACTTCTATGCTCCCTTCAAGCTCAGGAAGAAGAAAGCTTTACTAACACCAGAGTATAGAGCAGGAATGGGTATAGATGCAATCTGAAAACATTTTTATTATGGCTAATGTGCATCATTGTTGAGGATTTTATGTGAGATTTGAAAAGGCAGACAAAAACCTAAAGAAAATTAGAAAGTTGTTTTTGGGTTATCAGGCGCGTTAGAGAGCTGTTAGAATTGTATGAGACCAGGAGCCCAGCTCAAGAAGATTATGATCTGGCACGTAGGTAATTTTCCAACATAGCAGGCTTTCTTGGAACTACTATCTTTCTCTTTAAGAGAGAGGAGGATACATACACACCCGAGGCTGTTTTAATGGTTGCTGGCATGGTACCCAGATGCTTCCGGAAAAGTGTTCTATGTTCTGGTTCCCAGCACTAAGTTCAGAAATGAACCAGGTGGGAGAGCCTGGGGAGGTGGAGAATGGTGTGCTTGTCTTTGAGATTGTGCTGTTGCTTGTATGACTCCCTGATGGATGAGGTGTCCCCAGCATGGGTGAGGTGATCTCTAGCCCACTTTCAGATTAGGATTGCCTGGAAGACCTGGAAGAGAGCAGTTGTACCATGAGCAATTGTGCATCTCTTGGGAAGGATTTTTGGAGTCAGAAACTTGCACCTCTGGCTGTCCTGGAGGATGTGGAGGGTCTCTTTGCTGGGTGTCTTGGCTGTACTCTGTGTCCTTTCTGTGGATAACCTTTTTGACTTACCTAAATCCAGTCTATTCCCAAACTATGGAAGTCTGAGCCAACCATTGACATTTGTCAAAATGGTATCGGCTTGATTTATATATTTATTTTTGGTTTGTTCAAGTTTTCTAAAAGCTGTACCTTTAAGAAGTACTGTGATTCAATGTTTTCCTGAGTGAATTCTTTTAAATGTTCAAGAAATGGGTAATGCTGATGCCCTTATAACTGTACCAGAGCATAGAGAAAGAAAAGTTTTTTATAAAACCAGTATATAAATTTTGATGAAAATAGCACAAAAAAGAAAATTATAGGGTAGTCTCATATGTGAATATCTCTGCAAAAATCCTAAATAACAAGGCAAATAGAATCCACTAATAAGTTTAAAAAGTACGCAAAACCAAATGGAGTTTATTCTAGGACTTTAAGGAAGGCTTAATATTAAGATATTTATTAACGTAATTTACCATATTAATAGGTGAAAGATAAAAAGATATAATCATGTTGATAGCTGTAGATGAAGCATGTGATAAAAAGTCCATGTTTATTCCAGACTTTAAAGAAATCATGGCAAAATAAGAATAAATGAGTACTCCTTTAATATGACAAAAATACATGTGTCAAACCAAAATGTAGGATTATACTTATGGCAAAACACTAGAAGCATTCACATTAAAATCACAAATAAGACTAGGATGCCATTATCCCTACACTACTTAATATTAATACCCAAAAGTTAATGGTTTGTTATATAAGCGATAATCAGTTAGGAAATAGACCACGTCTCTACTTAAAAAACAACAACAACCAATCAGTGAATGAGAAGGGGCCAGTGACCCTCTCTCATCAGCACCGTGAGCCCTGCAGTGGACTGTGCACATGTGCAGAAACATGCAGCCACCTCCTTCACCCTCAGGACCCCATTCTGGATTGTCCAGTCTCCTGACCCCTCCCACTGCTCTTTGTGACCACTTTTTCTATTTATTGTCGTCATTTGAGGGGAAAGGGAAATAGAAAGAGAAAGAACATAGAGCCAAATTCCTTCTCTCTCTCTCCTTCTCCCTCTATGTGTCTGTGTGTATTTTTCCTAATTGTTGTTAGGAATTGCTGTTAGGCATCTTTATTGTAGAATCTCACAGAAGCAATTGTTGCCCATTGCAGACTTGGACACTGGGAAGTAATATAACACTTCATATGTGGCATTTAAAGATTATAGACCATTTTACTTTTTAAAAGTACGATTAATTGTGATTTGCCAGCATCAGTGATAGCATTCATCAGTATGCAGGCAATGTGGTTCAGAATACACTTTCTTTTGATCTAAATGTCCTCAGTTCCACTTTCTGCTTGTGAAAGGAAATTGATGGGTCTAATTATATATGAAGAATAGATAAGTGGCAAAAGAAAAGATTCGTTCTTCAAGAACCGCAGTAGAGAATTAGAAATGGAAGACTAAGAAATGGAAGGAATATCTAGCAGTTATTTTCCGCCTGTCCTTAGAAATTGAGGTGAAAGGTGTGAACACGCCAGAAGTTTACTGAGAATGAGAGAGCTCACAGTAACTACTGGCTATTGGGGGGAGATTATCTGCTCTCCAAATAAAAATGTCATTGTGTTCCATTTGCCCTGCAGTGTAAAAGGAGCAGGAGAAAATAAAAATGAGGGCTCAGAAAACATATTTTCCTTAGACAGAACGATCTCTGAAACAGCTGAATGAGTCCATTCTTTTTAAGTGAACATTGGAGGGAAATAATGCAAATGTAGATGCTGTCTGAATTAACTGACACTTGGAAGAATTGGGGGAAAACAACATGAATTCCTGAGGAAGATAGTGCTACTGCCTGGCACTGTCATTTTGACAGGTTGAAACTATAGAGGTGACAGTAGGATGCCAGAGTCCAGAACATGTTCCCGAGATGATGATATTGGTATCAGTTTCCAAGCATCGCCTAGGTGCCAGACATGAGCCATAAAAATGCTGATGAAAAAAGTTGACTTCAGATGACTTTGGCTCGCGTTGGAGGGTGAATGTGTGGGGAGCTCTTGCGACCATTGCATGTGGATGTGGAATGTTTATAAGCTGATTGTGGGGCGGAGGAAAGGGTAAAGGTGAAGAGAATCAGGCAGGAACACTCAGATATTTAGCTGTCCAGTTCAACTCTGGGTTCATGCATCTTCCTTGTATTTCAATTGGTTTCATGTGCGGTCCAAGTACTTCACAATTTTTCACCTTGTGTTACACTGTTCACTAAGGTAAAGTAAGTTCACTGGGATGAACTGAGTAACTAAAGTCCAACTGTGTCAATGTAGTTTTATCTTCCCCTCTTTAATTTCTGAGAAAACGTAGCCATGTATTCTAAGTGCAGCATTATTATATGAATATTGGTAGCCATGTGAGAGGCTCAAGGGAATAATTAAATTATAGTTGAAAATTTAAAAGCCCTGGTGAGAAGCTTTCTAAGAGAAAAAGATGGTACTTTTCTTAAATACCATATTGTGGAAAAAGCTAATGGGGCTATTTGAAATTTTCTTATAGGATTTTAGGAAGATGTCATAACATTTTCTGCAGGGGGGGAAGACAAATACAATTTTAGATGATGCAGGTCTCAAGTTATTAATGATAATTAGAGTGTTTCAGGAACATCTCTAATACTTGAGGTTTGCTTCACATACAGTTTTCCCAGCATAAGCCTCTTGATGTCACTCTCAAAAATACAATCTTGGGAAAAATCAGGTGTCAGTTCTTGCTTCAGTCTACACATACTATAGTTTCCCCATGGTTCAGAAACCATCTGGTGTTTAACAAGCCAGATTTAGCAAAGCTGGGGTCACAACAGGGTCAGAAAGGAAATGAGTCACGATTACTTACTGTGAATTTCTTTGCATGTTGGTAGAGCTACCAGGCCTGTTCACTGTTGTAAACGGAGAGACATTTATGGAGCTATAGATTCCTGACTATTTCCCTTGGAAGCCAGGAAAAAATTCTAAGTAAGCGGCACCAGAAAATTTGTGAGAAATTCCCACTGAACAAGCCAATGCTTGGAGCAGGAATCCTGGGTTCTCTTTTCCTTTTCTGAAAAGTTACTTCTCGTTCCTGTGTTAGGTGATCCAGCCTTAGAGCTCTACATCTTCTGTTCCTTTTTTCTTTGTGTCTGTTTGGAATTTGCTGAAATATGACGCAGCAGTAAAGGCAGCTGCTAACTGTTGGCCACAGTTGAGAATACACATTAATCAGGTAAGACAGCACCTAGAGAAAAAAATCACATGAATATTATTTCAGAACCTATTAAAATTCAGAATGTCTCAAGAATACTTAAGTAAACGGTAGAAGCTATGTAGGGCAAAATAATATGTTTCAAGATTAAAAGAAAATTTTTTCCAAGATGGAGATTGCAAACTTGAGAGAATGCTTGCTGAAATGTGCCGAATATGTTTTTTGTGCAAGAAAACCTGGGCTTCCAGGTCTTTGAGGCAATAACTGTGCAAAGAAAGGAAATTTAAGGTGAGTGCTAAGGTATTGAGTATTCCCAGCATTTTCTAGACGAGAGAGTTGCAGACAGAGGACTGTGTCCTCCGTCCGGAGAGTTTTCTGTCTGGTATTTTGACCACAGGGGTGCTTTTGCCTAAGTTCCTTCTCCAAGTATTTGATTCTAAAATAGGAGTGTCATGTTTAGTCTCATCCCTGATTTTGACAGGTTCTAAAATATATTTTGTTCACATAAGAGTTGCCTGTGAGATGAAAGGTAATTTAATATAGATTTTGAGTGTAATCAAGCCCCCTTTAATCTAGAATGACTGGAAAGTGACATGAGCAGGAGGATATTTCAGTTCACTGGGTTTCTATAAAGGCAGAACAAAGATCAACACATTTTATTAAAGGCAACGAAATGCATTTGCCACTAATGCTTTAATGTTCGGTTTAGAGATGACGTCACCTCTTTTGAGGTGTTAATTCATAAACATTTGAGGAAACAGGCTACAGGTCATCTTTGCTGACAATAATGTACAACAACAAACAAAATTCCTGTCCCTTGTGAGTTTCTGAATGACTCTATGCTGCACAAATCGTGGTTCTTCGACATTGGTTGGTTATTCTTATTTCTCTCACTTATTCACAAAATATTTGTTGAACATCTATGACATGTCAGGCACAATCCAGGCGCTGTGTTCACAAATATGAACAGAGTAGAATGACAGGTCTCAAGGAGCTCACAACCTGGGGAGGGAAACAGCAAAATAAATTGCTCACATGTTTAGGTGGTTACAACCATCCACGCTGAGGCAAGGAACAGAGCTAGCAAAGAGGAGGCCATGATTTCACCCACAGACGGAAGGCACTAGGAGGCAGCTTATTTGAGGAGATGATGGTAAACTGCTTTCTGAAGGGCAGAGGTTAGGACGACAAAGAGGGGAAGAATGTTCTCTGCAGAGGTGCCCTCTGTGTAGTATGTTGGGGAGTCCAAGGCAGTCAGAATGGCCAGGGTAGGAAGTGCTAGGATCCTCGAAGCGTGGAAAGACGAAATTGGCAAGATCATAGGCCAGAGAGATAGGAAAGAACTAGAACATGAGGGTTTGTATATCATGCTCAGGAATTTGGACTTAATATTAGAGATGAAAAGGAGTGTGTGAAAAGTTTTAAGAAGGGCAATTACATAACACTTTGGTGAGAGTGTGGAAGATGGTATGAAAAGTGGAAGGGCAGACCAGCAGAATAGCTCTCTGATGACATCATCATCCTTGATGGTTAAAGAAGAGGATGACAGTAAGAAATTTAGTTTTGTATACCTAAAAATATACATTTGATTGAAATATTTATGAGAATTTTGTTCAAATTTGGTTTTGTTAAATTGGATTATGTTTTAAAGTCTCCAATGAAAAACTCTCAGGTGAACCCTCTTAAGGCCAGTTTTGATTCTTTTGTACTATAGTTTATCACTAAGACTAATTATTGTATAAATTTGGATTTTGCATACATTTTCATAAATTTCAATTTTCCTAAAGCAGGGTTCAGATGAGTGAAAACAAAGTTGAAGCAATTTAGGCTTAAAAACTCCAAAACAACTACCATCACAAAAGGCGTATGCTTAGAGTTTAAATATCCTTGCTAAACTAAATAAAGCAAAACTCTGGATTTAATATAATTTTTTTAAATGCCATTGATAGGGTTCAGGACGTACAACCCCAAAATATGGCACGTTGGCATATTGAGTAAATTAAGCTAAAGGAATCTGAGAAAATAGCAGAAGCAGGAAGGTCACTCAGACCTCACCCTCTCGGCCCCTCCTTCTCCCCTGAAAGAGATCATGAAACCCTCAGGTGAGAGGGGTCCTCCCTCTACCCAGAGGAAAGGAGCATCTTTATCTCTGAAGACAAATGGATGCAGAGAAGAATCCTAACAAACAGGCCTTGCTAATTGTCCCCCAGTTTACTGCCCTTACCTCACACTGTCTGACATCACATTTCCACAGGACTGTCCACTCTTCATCAAACTCCATAGAAAAATACTCAGATCTGTTTCTTTGGGTCATTTCCTTATGAAGGCTCCCATGTCATGTGAAACTTATAGTCAACAAATTTGTATGCTTTTCTCCTATTAATCTGTTTTTGTCAGTTTAATTTCCTGACCCCCGCCAGGAGCCCTAAGAGGGTCCTTTTCTCCCCTACACTGTTTTACAGTTTCCTTCTTAGGGGGAAGTGGTGTTAAAAATTGATGCTGAAAATGCATACAACTCAAAATGGAAGGACTTCAGCTTTTCGAGCTGATCTTAAGAAGTATACGGTTTATAAATAAAGATGTTAAAAACTAAATTCTCACACTTGAAATCATTAGGAAAGTGGTTATAGGGATAACTTTACATTTTGAATTTAAGTTTAATCTCTAAAAACAATGATTTTTGTTACAAGAAGATATTACTTTTCCATAGAAAAGTGTGATTGCTTTGGCCAACAGAATGTTAACAGACGTGACACAAACAGAGGCTTACAAGTGCTTGTATGGTTCAACTTGGCCTTTTGTCCTTCTGCAATCTATCATGAAATGAACATACGGTAACAGCCAGTCATAGGATCAGAGATAGCGAAACAAAGCTGAATCCAACCAGTGGCCTGGAGGCAAGCCCAGCCAAGCCACAGCTGACTTGCGGATCCGTGAGCAAGAAATAAATGATCATGCCACATCTAATTTCAATTTTTGCCTCTATGGTGTTGACGCTTTAAAACTTTATGAATCTTTAATTGAAGTTCTGGCATTGAGCCAAATTATACAATAAA
This sequence comes from Equus quagga, assembly GCF_021613505.1. NCBI lineage: Eukaryota > Metazoa > Chordata > Mammalia > Perissodactyla > Equidae > Equus > Equus quagga. Next base: position 9,104,608 of record NC_060278.1, read on the forward strand.
AGAAATTCCATTTTTGCCTGCAGGTTTTTCCTAAGCCCGCCTTTATGTACAAGTAAGATGGCCAACAATGTGATAATCTGGATTATTATTAATGACTGCAAAACAAAGTCAGTCTAGCCAATCTTCCAAGTCAGATTCTTAACTAGGATTTCACATCAGAATCACCCATGGAGCTTTCGAAAAATGCACTTGCCTGATCTCTATCACCAGAGATTGTGATTCAGTAGTACCCAAGCCCAGTTCTTGAGTCTACTCTTAACAACAACATAAGTCGTATAAAACAAAATGCGTTTTGATACAAGTCCAGTTGGGAGAAATGTTTATGGGGCGTTGTCTGAAGGACTATGAATATCCATTCTTCCATACGGCCCAGGTTTCATCCGTGGATCAAGTTGTACCATCAGGGAGGCGTTTTTAAAGACATATTTTCTTAGTTCCCCATTAAAATACCTTCATTAGTTACATTTGGACCCTCTTACAAGACCCAAAACCTTATTGCTGTTTTTTGAATGTGTTATCTACTGCATCTTTCAGTGTCTCCAGTCCATATATGAAATCCCAGATGGGAAGTTTCCAAAGGAGCTCCTGCTAGAAATAACTTTGCTTTCCTTATTTCCTTTCCTTCTCTTTTTGGATAACAAAAGCTATGAAACTGACTGAGTTAGTTTGCCAGGGCCGCCATAGCTAAAGATCACAAACCGGACGGCTTAAACAACAAAATTGGTTGTCTCACATTCTGGAGGCTAGAAATACAAAATTAAGATGTTGTCAGGACTGGGTCCTTCTGAGAGCTTTGAGGAAGAATCTGTTCCATACCGCTCCCTTAGCCTCCGGTGGTTTGCTGGCAACATTTGGTGTTCCTTGTAGATGACATTCTCCCTGTATCTTTGCTTCATCTTCCTGTCTCTGTGTCCAAATTTTTCCTTCTTATCAGGATACCGATTATTGGATTAGGGCCTGCCCTAATGACCTCATCTTAATGTGATCAACTGCAAAGACCCTATTTCCAGATAGGGTCACATTCATAGGTAATGAGAGTTAGGACTTGAATATCTATTGGGAGCACACAATTCAACCCATAACACTGACCATATTTCTCATTTCTCTTTAGTTTCCAGGAAATTCAGCACCCACTTTGAAGCCCAACTATCACAACTATTAGGACCTTACAGCTTAAATAGTTATATTCTGTTTTTCATCTTGTTTTTGTCAATGTGTGCAAATGTATATTTTCACTAATCTTGATTCAAAAAAATTTTTATTTTACTGTTTTATTGAATATATTCCTTGTAAGCCATTTAAATTCCTTTTTGGAAGAAGTTGAGGCAGAGGGAATGGAAAGAATATTTATAATACTGCCCCTGTGCCAGGCATTGGGCTAGGTACTTTTGAGCTCGATTATCTTATTTAAGAGCTTGTGCACATTAGTGGGGAATTACATAAGTTCACAAATGATTTAAACATAAGGTTGAGAGAAATACAGGGAGATCAAAGAAGGAAAATAACACTGGGGTAGGTGTGGTGAGGGTAAGGAAAAGCTTTTGGGAACAGGTGAGCCTCAAATAATTGATAGAATTTTAAAAGCAGGGCAGATGATCAGAGTATTCATTTTAGATGGAAGAAACACTTTTAACAAATGCTTAGAGGTAGGAAAGGACAATGAAGATGCTGAGAATAGTTCAAGTTTGAGTGGAGAATATGAAATTGTTAGAGGAAAATGAGCTGGAGAGAATGGTTGGGACCATAACGTGATAGGTGAATTTATCTTTACAAATCCCGTGAACACACTTGGGCTTCAGGGAGAATAAGCTGACATCAATGTGAGAGATGGGTTAGATCTGGGGTGAAGGAGCGGGAGAGGGTGGAGGGGGCCCGGTTTGATTTGGAACATGTAAGATGGCATGCTACTTGGAGATGTCAAGCACAAATTTGGGGCTCAGGAGGAAGATCAGGACTAGGAATATAGGATGTGAATTAACTTCATCGAGTTCATCGTCGAACGTCAGTGAGGTTGTAGGAGGAAAGTATTTGGACAAGAAGAAAAACCCATGGGAAGAGGAGCCAGCAAAGGAGGCATAGATAGTGAGCAAAGTGGCTGTGGTTTAATCAACATGGTAGTGTATCATGGTCGCCCAGGGAAAAGAGAGTTTAAAGGAAAGCATGTTTAATGTGGTGGACTGAACACAAACATTTATCATTGCTGTTCTCTGAGACTCCATTAAAACGGCAGTAAAGAAATACAAAACTTACAAATCCACAAGTATAAAAATAATGGGAGTGGAGAGAAACACAGATGAGAAATGTCAACAATATTTGGAAAGATGAAAAGTGGATAGATGAATGATAACTGACTCAGCAGAGTGGAAAAAGCTAAAATCTGCCTGAAGAGGGGAAAGCCAATAGGAAGTGAGAAATTTTGGATCCCTGGAGAATCTCAGGAATTAGAGGCACCTCAGGTGGCTGAAAACAGGGAGATAGTGTGTACAAGGTGCAGGTGGATGCTCAGAGCTTCATCCCCAATGCATGCAGCCAAGGGAGTGTGGTCATCATATGCTCTGTCACCATTGTTATTCTCTCAGAAAGTCTTTTTGACACTCCTTTCCTATCATCTAAGATCTATTCATTTCAGTTTGTCAAGTTTTACGTGACCACATATTTTATTTCTGAAACTATACCAACGATATTGGCGGACCTCATGGGAGCACTTCTGCTGTATGTAGAAATAGTGCCCTCACTGGCTGTAAATCATAGGCATCACAGCTGGTATACAGACCAGAGAGAGCCAAAGCCCAGGCCCATGTGAGTGGCTAGACCATCAGTAGTCCAGAGTCTTGAACTCATTCTGTGTCCAACATGAGTGAGAGTCACGTCAAATCAAGATTTCAACACCATTCTGATAGCCTGACCTTGTGCAATCCCATGAAAGAAATTCCACAGCGGTCAGCAGGAGCAATCTGCTCCTTAGTCTGCCTTCTGGAATTGGGTCATGGCTGAGGGCCCTTTGACCAGCCCATAGACGTGAGTCTCAGAGCTTCTCAGGGCATTTGGTTGACCCTGTATGAGAAGTAGAGAGTCTGGGAGTGTCCTAAAGGGGGAAATAGGGACTGGGACTCACATGGGTCTTCGTCTGAGCTTGAGGCGCCCTGTCTGGCATAGCTGCCTCACTGGCCTTGGCTGGTCCCAGCCACCACAAGGGGACTTAGAAAATTTTGAGCAATACTATCCAAAGTGTGGGGGGCCCCCTGAGGCTACATCCTGGGGCAGAGACCTTGCTTGATCAAGTCTAAGAAGGTAACGACCACAATAATACAGCACATTAGTAAGTTTGTATGGCCTATGCCATTTCATTCATTAATTCAAACATTTGGTGAGTGGTATTAGAGACAGCACTGTGCCAGCCCCTCAGTATAGTGATATGAATTTGTTATGGCCCCGGATCTCAAGGTCTAACAGGGAAGAGGGCCATGTAAACCAATAGTAACACACAGTGTAGTGGGTCTTGGGCAAAATTATGTATAAATGGTTGTGGCAACCCAGTTTACTCTGCCTGAGCAAGACAAGGGAGACTTCCTAGACAAGATAACATTTAACCCAAGTCTTGAAGGAGTTTGTTAAGCAAGAAAGAAGGGAAAGATATTTCTAAATCACAACTTCCTTGATAACAGGGACTATCTCACATATTTCTTTTATCCTCCCAAAGCCTATCCCGACCATATAAACAGTGGACTCTCACAGCATCATAATGAAGAGTTTTCCTTCTACTTTATTTCCCTGACTCAATTTACCTCTCTGTGATTCAATTTCTGTAGTGGACATAGTGGACATTTGTTCTTTGTCTTCCAGCATCAAATCTGGCAGTGGTAACCTATTTTTCGTTTGGGCAGTTCACCGTCTACACTCCCAGCCTCTGTGGTTAGAAGACACTGAGTCCACCCACGGACTCCAGTAATGGATCCCATGACCCACGTAAATCCAACCCAATCTAGTCACTTACACTGGTCCTTGGGTGAACATGTGATCAAGTCAGAACCACTGAGGACTTTCTCTGGGACTTCTGGGAAAGAGAGTCTCTCTTTTTCTCCATTGGATTGAAAAAGAGGGGACGTATGGCTTGGAATCATTTTATTACCACATGGAGCCAAACCCAGCAGAAAACAGAGTTGAGAGATGAGAGAAGTTGGGTTTTGATGGCTAAGTCCACTTGAGGTGTATTTTCTGTTCCTTGCAAATAAAAAGTCCTGACTGACATAGTTTTATCTCGCTGAATGATCATGCATGTCATATGCGCTAACTTATGTAAAAGCACTTTGAAGGTACAAAGCATTAGTGTGAATACGAGTTGTCGCTGCCACGCAGGAACCTTGCACGTCTCTTCTTCTCCTCCCAGTTCTCAGGAGATTCTATGTGCTGGCTGCTGGGAAATTCCACTCTGGGTTTACTGGAGGCGCAGGCAAAGCCCTGACTCCTCTTTATCCACGCTATGTGCCAGTCATCCTCATAAACCATCAGGGTCCTCTGATTTATTTTCTCTGCACACTTTTAGCACCATTTAGTCTCTTTGCAAAGTTTCTGTGATCTCATGGAAAATTTACCCACAGAATTGAAGAACTCTAAATGTTAACACCCCTTCTTTTGATAGAGCCCTGCCTTATGAATGGCAGTTTCCAATATTGTTATTTCTTCTTCTCTTGCTATTGCCCACTTGTAGGGTCTGTGGGGCAAAAAGTTAGTGCATGCCTGAGGGCAAGAGGCCCAACATGCAGAAACCAAAGGAAAGTAATTCCTGTTGAACAAGATTTTGAAAAACCCTCTGCCTACGTGTTAATCTCTATTTTAAAAAATTTCATGGAAGTAATACACACATACACATAATTTTACTTTATTAAAATATTCTCTCTTACTTTTAAAATATATTTTTCTGGTAAAAAGTAATATATGGTCTTTATAACTTATTTAGAAAATGTAGAAAAATATTAGGAAAAAAGATCATCCATGATCTCCAATCTAAAGATAATCAAATTTAATCTTTTCTTCTAATCTCTCCTTCTAGTGTCTCTCTCTCATATCTATATTATATAATTCTATATTAGGATATATATATCATATATAGAGAGAGACTAGAAGGAGAGACTATACTATATACTGGACTATATATGTAATTATAGATAAAGATATATAATATATTATAAATATACAAAATATTATAAATATAAATGAATATAAACATATTTATATATAAATATGACATATAATATAAAATATAAATATTATATATAAACATAAAATATATACTCTATATAATATATTATATATTATAATATATAATATAGAGAGAGAGAGTAGGAGAGGCTATACTGTATACTAGACTACAGAGAGAGAGAGAGAGTAGAAGAAAAAATATATATACTCACATACACACATGGTATATATATATTTTCATATCTAATGTATATATACACAGTATATTTATATATATAATGCATATGAGACTAATTTTAAAAACTGGGCTCATGCTCAGATCCTGCTCTTTTTATGTAATATTACATGTTATTTTAACGAAAAAGTTGTGGCCCATTGTATGGAGGTAGCAATTTTCTTTTAATCCTAGCCTTATTGTTGGACATTTAGACTATTTTCAATAGTTCACTAGTATAAACCATGTTGTGAGGAATATATATATATATGTCGTGAAGGTGTTTATATATACATACACCCACAGATCTACCTTTGTGCTGATAAATGGCTATTTCTCTAAGATAAAATTTCAAGAATTTATACTCCTATAAATGCTCACATTCACATTTTTAGCTAGGCAGAGCAGACTAAAGAAGCTTTCTTTAACTCTCTTTCAATCTGGCCGTAAATTTATTAGGAATCCTATACGACGAGCACCTGGCTCCCAGATTTTATCACAGAACCAATGAGCTGACAGGTTTAATAAACCCATCAATTTTAGGAGGACTTGAGCAATAAAGCATTCCATTTCCACTGGTTTTCATTGATTGTGCTGTAGCTATATGGGAGAGCTTAACAACTTTATTCTATTACACACCTTTCAAGTAATCTTATATTCCTGTACATTTACTACGTTTCTTTGAAGAGTAAGTGATCTGAAAGCAATTTTTTAAGAATGCAAATCAGACCATGTCATTAGATGATATTTTCTCTATAAACATATCCATAATAATCTGTGGATGATAGATGGGAATAGAAAATGGGGTTGTAGTATTATCTGTTGAAAGAAAAACTGAGAATGAGATTTAAGAAACGTTTCTAAGATATTTGCAGATTAGTTACCAATGTGAAACTTAAAATGTGATCTGGACCAACTGAAATTTCCACACCTGTGTTGACCATCCTTTGTCTTACATGAAGTGCTGTCTCAGTGGATCTGCCAGCTGGACAATTGCTTCTACTTGTTTCTCACCCCAAAAATCTTCTGGGGCTTTTGAATTGACTTGGCCATTTTGAATCTACAAGGGATCCTAGGAACTTTCAGAGGCCTCGTGCCTATAGTCAGAGCCCTAGAGTCAAGGGCTATAAACAGGAGAGAACTGAAGTACAGTATAGATATGTAATAAAATTCACCATCATTAAAAGTCATGTTTGCAAATGATATTGAACAACATGGGCATGTGCATCTCATTTCCTCTTCCTAGGCACGCAGGAGGGCCAAATTTCTCACACTCCCTCTGCATTATATTGAGATCATGTGACTGGATTCTGCTCAATGGTATATTGGTAGAATCAATATTGCTTTTAGACCTGATTGAGAGGAGCCCCTACCTGGCTCTGAGCTTACAGGGCCCTGCATATTACAAACACATGAAAAACAAATTTATTAAGGAATACGTAGGTCTCTCGTCACTCGGGTACTGATGCTTAGAGTTGGCCCTGCCTAACCTGTAGTTGGAAACATCTTCTCTATGACCAAGACTACTCAGGCCTCAGGGTAATGCTTCTCCACACCTTTTGCCATGTGTACTTGAGACAAAAGGTGATTGTGTTCAAATTCTGTAAAAATGTGTAGGTTATGCCATTGCTGAAGGTGGAGATTGGTATCACTTCTGAATGGCTGGAAGATTTGAGCATCAGGAGAGCTTAGGTAAGAGAAAGACAAATTAATTTACCAAATCCTCTCAGAAACCATGAAGACCATAGACTCTTGCATAACCAAGAGTCATTTCCCAGTTGTGCTTAGCTTCTATTTTCTTGCTTCTCTTTGTTCCAAGTTTCCAGAGATACTCAAATTAGCATATTTGCAAAAAGTTGCACATGGAATATGGACCTCACTTGGCCGTGTTCTGCAAAGGTCAGGGTAAGCCTGAGTGGAACAAATGTGCCTCGTTTGATCCTCCTCATTCTCCCTCTTCATTCATTCTCTGGCAGAATACAGAGCATCTGGTGGGAAACTCCAGAGAGACTCTAGAGGACCAGAGCTGCCGGATGAAACAAGCACGGTTCTTTTGATGACTGCAAGGGACAGACACTGTGGCCAACTGTGTTGAGTTGTGTTGTGAATGAGAAGTTAACATTTACCTTGTCCAGGCATTGAGATTTTAGGGTTCGTTTGTTCTTGTAGGGTAGTCTAGCCTATTTTAACTATGTCAGTGGAAAACATCTCACTGGGTCTTCAGGCTCTAATTCCCTATGACTAGTGTCCTTATAGAAAGAGGCAATTTGGACACAGAGATGTGTGCACATGGAGAGTGTCATGTGAACATGAAGGTAGAGATTGAGGTGATGCCTCTACAAGCCAAGGAGTGCCAAAGACTACCAGAAAAGCACCAGAACCTAGGGGAGAGGCAAGGAACTAATTCTTCCTCACAGTCCTCAGAAGGAACCAATTCTACCAATACCTTGTCTCAAACTTCCAGCCTCCAGAACGGTGAGACAATAAATTTCTGTCATTTTAGCCACTTAGTTTGGCACTTTGTCACAGTTGCCCTAGCAAACTAATACACTCGCCCCCACCCATTTTTGGTTGGGCATATGGCCATCTGGCTGGAAACTACATTTCCCAACATCTTGTGGAGCCTGATATGGTCTTGTGACTCGATTTTGTCCAATGGGATATGAACAGACATGATTTACGTAACTTCTACTTTATGTCCTTAAAAATGAAGTTGCTCATCCTCTAGGCTCTCTCTTTGTACCCTCTTCTCCTGGGTTACAAAGCAGAGATGCCAGTAACACAACTTTAAATATGAAGATGGGTAAAATATTCTAGAAGATGGAGAAGTGATAAGTAAGTAAAGAACTTTAGTTCCTGAATGATCTCATGGAGCAAATCTGCCCCTGGGAGTGAGAGAGAAATAAATTTGGATGTGATTTAAGTCCCTGAGTTTAGGGTGTCCTTGTTACAACAGTTTAGGTTTTATTTATCTATTACAGTGTAATAATAATAATAAACCACTAATATGTACATAATTGTTACTACAGTCTGACCCATTGCACAAATCCAGGGAGCATCATTCATGTTATATTCTCTGTGAACAGAACCCCCTCAACTTGTATAGTGTGGCAGCCTTGGGTTACTATGCTCCAGGCACTGTTCTTTTTGTTTCTCTTTTAAGAGAAAACCCAGCATATTTAGATTTTTTAAAGTACTCAGAAGCTACCAAACCAGAAACTATTTGTAAAATGATTTTTATTTCATCACAGGTCAGCATCTTTTCTTTTACTTTATCTTTAGGATTATGTTTATCCCAACCTTCAAATCGGATCCTTATGTCTAAAGTCACTTCATTCAAACACACTAAAAACGCACAGAAATTCAAATATAATGACATACACCTGAAATTTTTATAATACTATAAACCAATAAAACAGAAAAAAATCATATTTCAGAGTTTACTTTTAAAAATTATAAGAAATAAAGGATAAGAAAACATTTAAAACTAAAAAAAAAATGTATTTGATTTCATGGCGACACGTTCAAAAGGAAACCTGCATTTCGCTTTGTTTTCTTAAAGAGTTGTTTCTTAAACAGTATACTTTTTAAAACTAATAACTGAATGAAATGTATTTTGGAATTTCTTGCCACCATCTGGAACTCTTTTATAAGGCAATTCTCAGTAAAACACAGAAATTAATATATGTTTTCTGTGCTTTCCATTTTCCCTGAAGAAGTGGTAACTGGAAGGATGTTCTTGCCAGATTCTTTCTCTGGACATAGTACACTGTGATAGTAGAGCGATGTCGTGGCCACTCCCAGGTGCTGTCCACTGAGCTTTTATGTCTATCTTCCACATCTCTTAATTTTTCTTTCATTATTTTCATCTCTTTGTCCCTTCCTTATACTTTTTGGGGCACTGCCTGACAAGTTCTTCCAGGCCGCTGGTTGATTCTTCATTTGTATCCACTCTGCTCTTTAGCTTACTCTATGGAATGCATTACTGCAAATATTATATTTTTATTTTATTTTTTTGCTGAGAAAGATTTGCCCTGAGCCAACATGTGTTGCCAATCTTCCTCTTTTTTTGCTCAAGGAAGGTTGTTCCTGAGCTAACATCTGTGCCAGTCTTCCTCTATTTTCTATGTGGGTTGCCATCATAGTACTGACAGTGGTATAGATGCTGTGCCTGGGATCTGAACCTGCAAACCCAGACTGCCGAAGCAGAGTGCGCTGAACTTAACCACTATGTCACGGGGCTGGCCCCTGTAACTATTTCTTCTTAGCTCATGTTTTCAATATCCTCCCTTGTCTTTTTGAGGGTATTTCTTAGGCTTATCTTAAAGTTTTAGCCTGTTTAGGGTATTTCTTCAAAACACCTGGGCAGCTGTTTTGATGACATGCCCTCACTTAATTACCCTGATTGCTGACCCCTTCTCACTCTGCTCTTCAAGGCCTTCCAGTGTCTGATCCCTACTTCTCTCTCCAGCCTCACCTTGGCACAAGCTCCTCCTTGCTCTCTACTCCTTTACAAGGCCTGAAAGCCAGGTGCTGGTTCTTCTTCTTGATGCTGGGGATACAGCAGTGAACAACACAGGCAAGACCATTCTCTCTTTTCATTAGAGACCCACAAAAAACAAACATATGAAAAGTCTCTTATGCTAGTCATGCTCTTGCCCTACCCCAGGGTGCTTACATATGCAGTTCCCTCTTCCTGAAACACTAGTTTTTCTCTTTTTACTTGGGTTACTCTTACTCAACTTTCAGATCCCACCTCATGAATTAGTTTCTCTGGAAAGTAATGTCTTCATCATAAGCTCTCATTACATCGTGTACCACCCCTTTCTGAAGCTGAAATTTTACATTTTTTTTTGTTGTCTTCCCTCCATTTAGAAGTGTCCCCATGACAACAGGAACCTTGCCTGTTTTTAATTCCCAAGGCCAGATCACCTGGGCACTGAACAAATATTTGTTGGCTGGATGAATGATTGAGTGAATGAACAACATTGCCTGTGGAGAGAAACATTGTATGTGTGTGTGTGCATGTGTGTGTGTATGCACGTGTGCATGTTAAATAACCAATGTTGCCTATCAGGATGCCTGCCAAGCCTGCAAAACCCATGAACCTTTGTCCTTTGTCCTTGAGCTGTAGAGGTGGCCCCTGGAATCCATATTTATGCTGTATGATACCATCATCTTGGACATGGCCTGTTTGACCAGAGTGGACACTTGACTCAAAGCTCACCCAATTAGGTTCTTCCTTAAGGACAAGAACAAGAGACAGAGACTGGGAAATGCAGAGCTGAGTCAGGTTATCAGTGGCAGGGCTCTAGAGGGAACAAGCATAAAGGTTTGTGGTTAAGGTCACTGGGGTGCCCTGATCACTGCCCCTCCCGGTTCCTGACTGCTCCTGGGGTTCCTTGGATTCTATGAGCTTTTCCAATATTCTATCAAATTTTTTTTCTCCTCAGCTAGTTCAAGTTGGTTTTCATCGCTTGCCAGCAAAAGGACGTTATCTAACATAGAAAGTAACTGCTATTGCAACATTTCAGGTTAGATTAGAATCAGAACTGAGATGCGTGGTGGGAGAGGAAGAAGTGGATTTGAAGAAGCAGAACCAATTATTGATAGAACTCGTGACAACTAGGTATGATGCAATGTAGTTCTGTCTGAAGTGGGTATGCATGATTTTTTCTATCCATTGATTTTTTTTTTTATTGAGGTTATGATAGTTTACAACGTTGTGAAATTTCGCTTGTACATTATTAGTCAGTCACCATAAAATGTGCCCCTTCACCCTTTGTGCCCACTCCCCACCCTCCTTCCCCCTGGTAACCACTACATAGGTCTCTTTGTCCATGTGTTAGTTTATCTTCTACATATGAGTGAAGTCATACAGTGTTTGTCTTTCTCTGTCTGGCTTATTTCACTTAATATAATACCCTCAAGCTCCATCCATGTTGTTGCGAATGGGATGATTTTGTCTTTTTTATGGCTGAGTAGTATTCCATTGTGTATAGGTTTAGCACATCTTTTTTACCCAGTCATCAGTCAATGGGTGCTTGGGTTGCTTCCACATCTTGACTATTGTGAATAATGCTGCAATGAACATAGGGTTGCATAAGTCTCTTTGAATTGTTGATTTAAAGTTCTTTGGATAGATACCCAGTAGTAGGATAGCTGGGTCATATGATATTTCTATTTTTCATTTTTTGAGAAATCTCCATGCTGTTTTCCATAGTGCCTGCACCAGTTTGCATTCCTACCAGCAGTGGATGAGGGTTCCCTTTTCTCTACATCCTCTCCAATATGTGTTATTTTTTGTTTTGATTATTATAGCCATTCTATCGGGTGTAAGGTGATATCTTACTGTAGTTTTGATTGGCATTTCCCTGATGATAAGTGATGTTGAGCATCTTTTCATGCACCTATTGGCTATCTGTATATCTTCTTTGGAGAAATGTCTGTTCATAGGACAGGATGCTTTTTAATATGCTCTGTGGAAAGGAACCCAGAAAGGATCTCAGGTGCCTGAACATTCATTGTCTCCAAATCTATAGATTTAATCACGTGAAAACTCTTTCACTAGATTTTTACTTTCTTGGAGCACAGTAAGTTGATAAGGAATTTCCCCCTTCTATTGAACTTGGCTGAACATTTCTTAAAGCCTATATGGCACTGAAGGATCACCGAACCCATGTCTACTTCTAAAACTGTACTTGTTCTAATATCCTCTGTCTGTAGGAAAACACGGTTTCTAAAGAAGCAAAATTTTCCACTGCAGACTTCTCTTTGAGTGGTACTGTCCCCAGAACTAGCGTTCCAGCCTTTGAAGCAGAGGTTTGGGTGCAGGTGCTCAGAAGGTCTCTCACAGGACCAGCCTGAGAGCTGTGCTCTGGCCTCAGGGGCCTCACCTAGGAAACACCCACGCGAAATAAATGTGTATTTGTCACCAACCCTCCAGACCACTCCCATTTCTCATAGATGCTTCCACAACAATCGCTATTTTAGGTTTACTTTTTAATGCCTGTTAGCCAACAATGTGCATTTTGTCCTCTATGACCAGAGTGCAGGGCTCTCCCACAGTGACCTGCTGGATTCTAAGCTGTCCTCTGTCTTGAGAGCTCCGATGGCTTTCTCACACTCTACTCGGGACCTGGACTGCCTTGCTCCCTCTTGTCCTTTTGGAAAGCATCCTTCAAGATCCAGCCTTCTCTGAGCTCCCACAGAGGCATCCTCACAGAAGTCTGGTAATTATGAGAACATCCTGTCTTGATTTACTTCCTTGTGTCTCCCGTCACACTGAAAGCTCCTATGATGTATCATCTTTGTCTTCCAGTGGGTAACACATCACAAATATTCAACGTTTGTGCTGATTTACTCTTGACTTACTCTTTCAATAGCTGGGCCATGACTCCTGGAAGACAGGCTCTGGGGAAGGGAAGCAGAGCTGTGGAAATTTAGATATATGACGTAGTGTATAGATATATTCTTTAACATGGAAGCTGCATATATATTCTTAGGCACCACTGAGGTTCTCCCCATTCCTGAAGCAAATTGTGTATTATTTCACCTCAGAAGGAAATAATGACTAGGGTCTTTTCCATTTCCTCCTTTCCCTTGATTGGGCACAGGGAGGAGGAGATAATTACGGTTCTTTTGTCACATAGAACTAGACAGGACACGGTCCCTACTAGGGTTATTTTTTGCTGACAGCGGTCCTTTTGCGTGTTCCTGTTAGGGGCCCTGGGGAGAGACTGGGAGAGCGGCTTCCTCTAGCCTGTGTGTGAGGTGAATGAAGGCGGAATGAGATTATTCCTAAGTACTGGTCTCGAGGTGTGGGATGTGGGAGACGCAGCCTAGTTGATTCTGTTCCTTGAGTGCTGAGGCCTGCCATGGCCCACATGAGTCACCTCATTGCACCCAAGCCACTGCAGTGGCGTCTGTCACCCTGGGGTCCTGTCTCAGGTGGCTGCTGCTCACCAGCTAATAAGTGATTATCTGGTCTTCCCCTTGTGGCCCTGTCTAAATAGAATCCAATAAAGTCCTTATAAATGAGTTTACTGGAATAAAACCTGCTCCCAGTGTGCTCAAACCCGTGACTCTTTTTGCAGAAGCACAAGGTCTCAGTTGATATTTGTAAACAAAAAAACACAAAAACCCTTTAGTTTATATGAAGACCTACCCAGGGTAGCACGCAATCACATTCACAGTGAATGTGTTGATCCGATTCATTCCCCAGCAGCAATTCCATCAGGAAATGAGTCTAGTAATACCATAGGAAGGAAGAGAAGTCATGGGACAGAGTAGGGGGAAGGGAGGGGACAGTCTCTGGCAACTTACTATTGCCAAGGGCTCTACAGATATTTTCTCATTGCATCCTTACAACCCTCTGTGATAAGTATCACTAACCCAATTTGACAGATGAGGAAAAGATATTCAAAATTCGTAAAGAGAAGGCACTATATATTATTGAGGAGTAGGGAATTTTGTCCTTAGTTTGGGAATTGTTGAAGGGGCTTCTGGGGTTCTGGAATAGCTGCCTTAGATTCAGGGGGAGTGTGAGGCAAAAGGATGAGGTCATGCCTCTGCCACAGCCTCCATCCCTCGATCCCCTCCTGGAATACTGCTAAAATTTCTAAGTAAATGATGTCAGAGGCTTGGGATCCTTCATGCATTGAATTGACTCCCAGACTAAATAATCTTTTCTATTCAATTCTTATAGCTCCTTATGACAGGAGCAAAGATAAACACTCAATGTCGGAATTTAATTTCGCACCCATGCCTAACCATAGATGCTCATTCTTGATAGATATTTTACCCAAAATTCCATCCACCCTTTGGAAAAAGTGAAGTGAGGGGATGCTTTGTTTTTCTGCAACTTTAACAAGCATGTACATAGAAAGAAAGAAAACTCCTTCTTTACCTCTTGGTGGCTAAGTGACGATTGGGACCATCCGCTCTTACCCGCACTGCGCTGGCCCAGCCAGCTGTGGAGACGCACGATGAGGAACGGTTCCTCCCTCTAGAACATGTCTTGATAGCACAGAGGGATTGTAAACCTGACGCAACAATTTAATAAAAATGAATACTAAAGAAAATCCCTGTTCTTTACTATCTTGATCTCTACAATCTTAAAACAACATATAAGGAAACAAAGAGAAGACAAAAGACTTAGCAGCAAGATTTCCTTTGGACTGACTGGAATTTGAATCGAAAGAAACTCTTTGAATCTTTCCTCAGAAAGGAAGTTTGTGTCATTGAATTATCTTGGAATTTACCAAGTTATCGCATTGAAATAAATGGAAATTGCTCTTGAAAGTCATCTTCTTGCCAGCCATAATAAGCTTTTAATTACTTTTTTACAGCCAAAAGCTTCAGTTCTGACACTTTTATCGAGACCAGAAACATTTTTTCCTGAAGTGGGAAACAGGATTCCGAGTAGAGAAGCGGCTGTCAGCCCGCTTGAGTGTGTAGTTCGTGTGTGTTGCTGTGGGCAGAGGCTGCAAGGCCTGGACTGATGGCAGCAGATCCTAGGCAGGGAAGACCTTCCATTCCGAACTTTCAGTGTCCTTTGCTACTTCCTTTCCGAGGCATTGGAAACTCTTTAATGGCTTGAGGTGGGTCAACCACTATCGAAAACAGTATGGAGGTTCCCCCCAAAATTGAAAATAGAGCTACTAGGTGATCCAGCAATCCCACTTCTGGGTATATACCCAAAGGAAATGAAAACATGACATTGAAGAGATATATGCCCTCCCGTGTTTATTACAGCATCATTCACAATAGCCAAGATGTGGAGATAACCTAAGTGCCCATCAACAGATGAATGGATAAAGAAGATATGGTGTATATATATATATGCAATGGAATATTATTCAGCCATGAGAAAGAAGGAAATCCTGCCATTTGCGACAACACGGATGGACATTGAGGGCATTATGCTAAGTGAAATGAGTCAGACAGAGAAAGACAAGTACTGTCTGATCCCACTAATATATGGAATCTAAAAAAGCCAAACCCGTGAAAACAGAGCAAACTGGTGGTTACCAGGGGATGGGGGGAGGGGGTGGAGCATAGGACAGATGTTGCTTAAGGGTTGTTTAACTTGCAGTGAGCACTATATAAGCCCTAGAGATCTAATGCACAGTATAGTGAATATGAAACTGCACCCCACAGCCACAAGGTTAAACTAAGAAACAAATCAACCAAAGTTTCTGAGCTTGTCTTACAAAATAGCAAGGACACTTCAGATAAGGGAGTAACTTGGTGACAATCTTCTTTTACCAAACACTGCACAGGTGCATTGAGGGACCAGAATGATTGGTGAACTTTGGATGTCACAGGCCAAAAATGTACTGCATGTGACACACGGAATTCCCCCAAATTTACACATGCGACATGAAGGCACATGAAAGACCGTTGCGCCTGCTCAGAGGACTCTTGAAACTTCCTCTTGCCCTTTCTCAGCCCTCAATGCTTCCTACTCCCTACTCCTCAATAAATATCCCACTCAAAAGCCAACTGGGGAGACAGACAGATCCTAGCTTTGCCTCCTCTCTTGCTTAGCTGCCATGCAATAAAGTCTTTTTCTTTGTAAAAAAAGGACCTTTGCGGGCCGGCCCGGTGGTGCAGCAGTTAAGTTCGCACATTCCGCTTCTCGGTGGCCTGGGCCTTCTCCAGTTCAGATCCCGGGTGTAGACATGGCACCACTTGGCACACCATGCTGTGCCAGGCGTCCCATATATAAAGTAGAGGAAGATGGGCATGGATGTTAGCTCAGGGCCAGTCTTCCTCAGCAAAAAGAGGAGGATTGGCATTAGTTAGCTCAGGGCTAATCCTCCTCCTCAAAAAAGAACCTTTACCTCAGTATCTGGTCTTTCTGTTGTGAATTGGGCAAACAGACCTGCTTGTGGTCGGTAACAAATTTAGACAATATTGAATTAAAATGATCAGACTTGCTAAGAGACTAGAACTTAATGATTCCAAACATCAAAAAGAAAGGATGATTAAGTAACATGATAGAGATGCTGATTATCACTTCGATGGCAATCATATTACAATATATAATATATAAATGTATGAAATTAACATGTTGTCTACCTTAAGTTTACACAATGTTATATGCTGAATATGTTTCAAGAAAAAGAAAGAAAAAAATGGCTTGGGGGAGACCACGTCACTCTTCCTTCTCACAGTGTGCCCCAATGATTCATTCTCATTGTATAAATGGAAGCTGACAAACATTGGGTAAGTGACCATATTAGCAGTTTCAATGAAGCCAAAGCCGACTTGCCAAGTCATTTCTTACCTTGGATGGGTGCCTGTCTGAGGCAAGGATGCGCCCTGGGGAAAAAGGTTCAAAACAAGGACTGGATCACTCTTCCCAACTAAATAGCTTACTTTCTCTTGCTCTTCCTTTTTCCTCAGCTGTCCTGCTAGCCCTTCTCAATCTCTTTGCGGTCTCGATTACAGCTAAGGCTAAGGTGACCTGGGCTGCCCCAGTCAGCACCCTGCTGTCTGCAGTCATGATTCACAAAATGACTTTCTACAGGGAGGTGCTGTCACATCTTCTGTGTGTTGCAGACAGTCTTCTCTAGGTGAGCTAAGTAGGATGAAGGGCTTGCGTATGAAGCCTGGTCCTTACAGGCAGCAGAATAGAATAAAAATAAAATCAATACCAATTGAACTTTCACTACATTCCAAGCATTGAGTTTTTTTCTCATTTGAATCTTCATTATCACCCTGTGAGCTAAATGCTGTCTTTATCCTTGTCCTACAGATGAGAGAAAGGAGGTTCAGAGAGGTTAAGTGATTTGCTCAGGGTCACAGAGCTAATAAATGGCAGAGCTGGCATCTGAGGCGAGGCTGTCTGCCTCCAGCTGCTGCTCCAGCAGCTGCCTCAATGGAGGAAAGAACACATGAGCACAGGGATCCCCCTCTCCCGGCAGGAGCCTAGGTTTCCAGGCCACCGCAAACCCAGCCCTTTAGGATGTGTCCTCCCTTGAAATTATAGCACTCGTAACTAAATCTGATTGGTATTTATTTGGCCGTGGAAGTCCCCAGGAAGGAAATTAATAGGACTTAGTGCCTCGGGAGACATCAAGGACAAAAAGGCTTCCACAATTAATGCCTCCAATTTGTAGTTTTATCATAAACACTGGGCGGGTGATTCCAAAGCCAGTTGGGTTAGTATGGTAATTGGAATCTTTTTACTATTACACATGAAGGAAACATCAGCTGAGGGATGGGAATAGGGACATCTTTAAAAGTCTCATATAAATTGGGATAATATTGTTTTTACAATGGAAACAAATCTTTTTAGTCATTTCGTCTGAAAATACTCATATACACACGTGATATAGATATTTGTTCATTACAGCTCCTCGAAGGCCAGAAGAAAAAAGCCCTCTCTAATTCCCTTTTGGGATGAAGAGGTTAAAACAACAATAGCAGTTTTGTTTCTCTCTCCTCATACTCGTCTCCCTCCCTCTCCCCTCCTGCAGACTTCCGCTAGGAATTAAGCTAGGAATTAACCGGGATCCAAGAATAAAGAAAAGCACTGCATTAAATAAAGTAATTTCCAATCAGAGCTTCCTTCACACAAGCAAAAACAGATGTTAAGCCAGGTGCTTTCCTAAGTGGACGTTTTGATATATGTCGCTGAGACTTGTCAGCTTCCATGCAGCGGCAAATGGCGTCACACATGTAAATTTGTTTGAATCACAGACAAGGAAACTTTATGAAATGTGAAGTCGAAAAAGAATTGCCATTCTACTTACTGGAGCCTGAGAAACATCTAGATCATGAACAACCCTATAACTCACTCTCATCTGAAGTTAGCAGAGCGAAGCAAAGAGGTGCCTTTAATATTTCATGGTCACAACTCTCATCCATCGATCAAAGACTAATTTTGAAGGTTTTTGTTTATTCGAAACATCATGAAAGATCTTGGTTTCTAATATCTTTAAGTGGTTGCCTTGGAAAAAAAGATGAAAATCTCATTATTTTGCATTGCCGGAGTGAAGCCAAAGATAGCACCCGCCTGTGTAAATTGTAATAAAGTGCAACCAACCAAGGATGAGGACTCCAATGCCAAGAGGTATCAGGATGTGTGTGAATCTGAAAATGAAAATATTATTGGCAAATCAGTAGCTTCTAGCAACATGTAGACTACAGCACAATCTACAGTCTTTCAAAGCTTTCAATTTGACTTATAAATATTCAAGCCAATTGAAATAGCATTTATTAAAGTCTGATTAAGTGCCTTGAAATGGAGGTTGGGGGGCGGGGGTATCTGAAAGATTTGATGGAATTAGTGGTTCTTAGATTTACGGTTTTCATACAAAATGCAGTTAGCAGAGTTTCTAACTCTTTCTTTTGCCAGATAAGATATCATCACTATCATTTTAGACATGGTAGGGCATTAATGAAGAACAGCAACAACAAAATGTAACAGGCAGGTATGCTGAGACTAGAGAGACTGACCTTCCGTCTGAATGGATTCAGCTGTGCGAAACCCTTTCTTTGTCATCTTCAGATTATTTTGCCCCCGACTGGAGGTGTCGTTATTCTGCCTGGGGCCCCAGCCCAGGGTTTGTGAAGCTCTGGACTAGAGGGTCTTTCAGAGTCTTTCCAGGTATCTAAGCCTGTGACTAGAAGGCCTGTCCTTGCCCTTAAAGTAAAACGGAAAGATAAGACAAATGAGAAACAGCTGGAGAATAGATTCAAGGTGACATGGATGCTGGTGAGGGGCAGAGTACGCAGATGAAGCCTTTAAAAGTGCAGTGTTTTTTTCCTGAGGGTGCATGAGGACAGCTGTGTGGCCAAGGTGAAAGCGAGTCAGGCTTTCTCATTCGTGATATTTTCTTCTAGTGAGATACTTGGCAAATGGAAGTAGCTTTCTCGCATTGGGCTACTGGGAGGGGACTCAGTGAGCCTGTGTGTGGAGAAAGGGCCATTGAGTCCCTCAGCTGAGGAGCATGCCGGATCCGAGGTGACTATATTCACTTACATGGTCTTTGGTCTATTTCTATCCACCCTCTGGGCTTCTCATGTCAAAAGTTTTATCCTATCTTTCCTTTTACCTGCAATCATCTGCTCTCTCGATGGCAGAAAATTGTGCATTTGTAGTTACTTCCCTCTTTTAAAGCAATTTTTATTTCACGTCTTCCTCAGACATCACTGGCGTAACAAAGCTCGGGGGCTTGGAGAAGGGTGAACAGCGGGCTGACAAGGTGGTGACGGTCACTCAGGTACTTCCTGGAGCCTGCTGCCCTCCCCTGCTTGCCTGCTCTCGGCCCTTCCTCGTTCCCAGGCCTCTCCGATTCATAAACATAGACAGTTATGCCTATTAACCAACCAAATGTTCATGGTGTGTTTTCATAGCTCCATCGCTTATTTTGGGGGAAAATCTATCCCTCCAATTCTCTTTAAACGAACTCTGAGCCATGGATCGTTTGATGAGTACTTGCTCAATAACTGAAACAAATTAGAATTTTATTGTTGGACCACTAAGTCCATTAAATTATAATGGATGTGTGTGTACGTGTGCACTTTGATCTTATATATAAGTGTAAGTGTGTATATGAAACATGTATATATACAAGTATACATATATTCGTGTATATGTGTTTTAATAGGCAAATCAATGATAAGAGCTTGCCTGCTCTGGCTGGCCCTGTTCATGGGAAATCACAAATGGAACCTCAGAGTTATCTCAGATGGTAAAAAGCGAGTTAACCTGAACATTGCCTTGGGTTTAATTTTAGAGCTAGATGTGTTGATCTAAGTGGAGTAGGCAACAGTTCTGTTAGCTAGCTCAAAAGTTAAATTAAAAAAAATCTAATTCACAAAAGCAGAGTGTAAGAAGTCCAAGTTAAAATGTGAAGAATCATGTAAAAGCACATTTTAAGCTCTGTTTGAGGTGGGGGGATGATCAGGGAAAATTAGTATCAGGCAGGGCACTATTAAAAAGCCTTTAGTGATTGTATATTATCAGGATGTGAGAATGGGGCATGTTGCTCTTCTCGTACATGCATTGCATCAATCTTCTCACTTTGACAATTATAGAGTTGAAGAAAATTCTGATTTTAATCACAAATTTTTGTGGATAGGGATGGTTTGGATTGTCACCTCCCACTACAGCATTCTAGAAGTTTGTGAGAAATAAATGATGAGAAAATTGTTATGAAAAAAACAAACGCAGTGACATAGAGAGTGAAGAAATTTAGATCCATTGGTCTGGGAAGGCCTCACCAAGGAGGTGGTATTGGAGCCCAGCCTGATTGAGAAGGAGCCAGCTGTGGAAAACTGTGGGGCCATAGAGTTCTAGGCAGAGGGCACAGCAAGGGCAAAGGCCCTGGGGCAGGGTCAGAAAACGCCTGTGTGACACTGAGCATGGGGAGAGTGTTAACAGTGGAAGGGAAGACGTAGGTAGGGAGAGATGGTAGACCAGATGAAGCCAGGCTGTCTAGAATGGGTGGGCATTGTGCTGAGGCTTTGCCAGGTGTGTCAACTCATCGAAAAGTGCTTCTGGTGCTGTGAATTCACTGACTTTGCAAAATGGCGAAACTTCTCTGAGTCTCAATTTTCCATCTATAAAATGAAGGTGCTGGGTTAATATATGAAAACATTTGGCATATCATAGCCCCTCAATAAAGGTTAGCTGAATTAATTAATACAACTAAGGGCCTTTCTAGGTTTATAAATCTGTAGTCTTAAACATCTTCCACCTACATTCTTCCTTGGCGATCAGGTAGGCCTGCCCTCATTTCTCAGCTGAGGAAGCTGGCTTGGCTAAGGTCACATCACGCAGCAGGGGATGATCCAGTGACTTTATGGATGGGGTGCCTTCTGCTGGTAGGACACCACTGGAGACTGGAGACTTTTGTCAGGGGCGTGTGTGTTGTGGGAGGGAGGTAAGGAGGGAGGGGTGATAACACAGAAGGATAAGAAACAGACTCTGCTTATCATCAACATTGGTCGGGCAGGAGAAAAGGCAAAAGATATTCCCAGCCTGAACTTGTTAAATAGGTGCCCAGTGAACACTACTGACCGAGAGAAAGTAGTTGGGGAATCCAGAAGAGGGTGCGTGTTTAAGGAGGCGACAAGAACTGACTTGTAGAATTCACATACAATTACCATCATCATGACAAGAACAAGGTTTGTTGAGCACTTATTGGGTGCGGAGCACCCTGCTAAGTGCTATGCATACATTTCACTTAACCCACAGAGAAACCTCATGAAGAAGGGACTGTTGTAACGACATCCACGAGATCTTGCTCCCCAGAGAATGGGAGATGCTTCCCTGGCTGGGGGAGTAATGTGAACAAGGCAGGAAGGTGCAAGGTGTTCCCTCTGTATTTGGCTGTTGTCCATTGGTTCCCCTATAAACATACTGAAATTTTCTAGAAACCTCCTCTCCTCCTCCCCTTTCTGTCCTCCCCCACCCCCCACATCTGCTGGAAGTCTATCTCTACTCCAGACTAATATCATTAAGAGCATCTCAAGCCCTTAGGGGCAGCCTGGAGCTGATAGGCACATCAGAATACGCTCCACCAATTAAGTTCCATGACTTTCTAGTTTTTAACCTTGCTGCACTTCTTAACCCCTACGATCCTGGAGGCAAAGCCCCTGAACACATGATTCCTCCAAAATTCACAGCACACAGAGGTCCAGAAATAAACTCAACACAATGGAAAATACACAACAGCCTGTGCATAGCCCGTGTGTACGTGTGTGTATAGCGCTGTATTGTGCGCCTGAATTCTGTGTCTCAGCCGTCCTGAATGATGTGTGGGCCTCACTGGGTTTCCTGGGCCTCAGGCTATGGGCCATGGGTTTCGCTAGAGAATTGAGAATCAGGCAAATGAGAGCACACACTGGATATTTGATGTTATTATGGCAATGTTATTATTATAGTTTTAGCTGTGATAATCGTCTTGAAGACTTTTATTTTAAGAGTCCTTATCTTTTATAGATTCATATAAAAATAATTTGGTGTTGGGGAGGAAATAGGGTGGGAGAATGGATGAAATACGATTCAGGCTCTGAATCAGTAAATGTTGAAGCTGGGTGACGCTTTCCTGGGAGTTTATTATACGATTTTCCCCACTTTTGTATGTACATGAAAATTTCCATAATAAAGTATTTAAAAAAAAAAAAAGATTGGATCTGATTGATGGAGAAACCGGAGTGGTAAACAATATCCTTCAGAAGCTATAGTAGGGGCCACTGCAGAAGGAAGAGCTTTTTTCTGTAACAAGGACCGGAAGACACTCTGAGCTCTGTGACAGGTGAAGAGCCATTCATTCAGGAAATTCATTAAAAATTATCCCCACAACGTGGCAAGGTCAGAAAAAAGCATCCAAAGCCTGCGATTTGTTCACATTGATACATTTATTTGGGTTTAGAGAGACAACACAGATAAAATACTTTGATGATACACAAGTTTATATTTGGTAAGAACAGGTTGCCACATATTTCTATTTTTTATTTTTTTCTGTCTTTAGTCATGGAGTAATGTTGGGGAGATGTTGACGTCTTTCAGAAACACCAATTGGGAACAGTATTTTGGCACACGTTAACTAATAAATACACAGTGTTGGTACTTAGCATTGGAAAACAGGAGAGCACGTGCAAGGTGGTACCCACTGTTAGGTCGCCTGATTCCTTGTCCTGCCTCTATATGTACACCTGTGCCTGCTTTGGCCATATTCTGAGGAGTTGAACCTGCTCTGAACCCCAGCAGGGTCCACATCTGTAATTCTGGCATTTTGTGACGTTCCCTAATTAGTTTCTTCTATTCCCAGAGACGAAGGAGCCTTCACCTTGCATTTTGTGAAATCACACAATTCTCCAAGGAGACGTCTCAGTAGAAAGCTGAACCGAGGGCATGTTCTCTACTAGAGCTGATGTGGAGGGCGTACAGTTTAGCAGAGAGAGGGAGAGAGAGCGAGTACAGGAAGAGATGCAAATGCAGTTCTCATAATATCAATACAGCTACCACACAGAAAGAGACATATCAATAAAATATTGTACAAGCTTTTACAGCAACACATGTGGATTTGCAACACTGTACAGTTCAGATCTAAAGTGCACAACCCCAGCCTGAGGTGACAAGACAGTACTCTCAGTATAATAAAGGCAACACAGTTACACACACAATGGATTTCATTCTCTTTCCTCACATCCTTGTGACAGCATGTGAAGTCAATACCACTTCAATGTCTCAGATAAAGACATACCACACTTTTTTTTCAAGTATTTAAAAATAATAAACACAATATTGCTGTATAAATGAAAATGGCCATGTCAATTCTGATTAAAGCTAAAACCAAACTTTTCTAAAATTGGTCAAGAGTGGTCTCGCATCAAGGCCTTTGGCACTGGGAATTTGGGCTAATGTCGAACAATTCCTTCTTTCCTCCTTTCCTTTTTCCGTTCGTTCCTTCCTTCTTTCCTCCTTCCCTCCAGAGTGGATTACAGACCTACTTTAAAAATTATTTTATTAAACTATTGGCACCTATTAGGCTTTTATTTACCTTCTTCCCTGGTTATGGTTGGAAGGGATTTCACCACATGGGATTGAGCGAGGCTTCTAGCCGATTTGGGGAACCATCTGGAAGGACAGGGGGTTGGGGAAACAACCTATTAGTAAAAACTATTCTGCTGGAATTTCAAATATAGGCACAAATGCTCTTCCTTTTAAATTCTGTCATACCATCAAGTTAAAAAGCAGTCGCTTCTGATAGAGGATCTGTACCCCTAGGTATAAGCATCCTGGAGCTCAGGGGGTCTGTCCAGATCAGGGCACTGGCCTCTGCTATCTTTTCCAGGCAGGACAGCAGGTTTGATAATCAGTGTCTCTGCCTTTGAGGTGGGATCCTTGGCCTGAGGCTCAAGATAGGTGGTCGGCTGTTTGCTTATTCTCAACAGCCAGTTTCTAGAAAGGAGAGAGATGCTTGGCCATTAGACACAGCCTAGAATGGGAGGTTTATTCCTTCACGAAATTCTGGGGCACAGATAAAGAGTTTCTTCTAATAGTCAGAGAGAATCCCTTTGCTTCCTAGACAGAAAGGGCCCAAAGCCATGCTCATCTCAAATACCAATGTTTTCATACCGAACTTGCGAGAAAGAATGCAGGGGAAAGCACATGCAGATTTCAGACAGTTGGATCCTGTGGTTATATTACAGAGCATTTCTATCTGTTGAAGGACAGGGTCCTCTTTCTCCCCTCGTATACCTGTAGTTTTTCTGACTATTGATCTGACTGGTCCATACAGAAAGGACAAATGTTCCTAAACGTGTATCTGCAGCCTGCATATGTGCGTCAGTGGTCCTCCCACTAGCACTTGGAATCTGACAGTCTGTGGCTGCATAGATATCTGTGGGAGCTCCTTTTGGCTCCTGTCTCTCCATCAGGTTTGCAAGGGCAGAAGGATGCTTTTAAAATATTATTTTGAATTCTAAGGATCTTATGATCTCTGTGTACTCTGGGCACTTGGGATCTTGATGGGAGACAGATAAAAGAAGGTCTTAAGATGCCGTCTCAAAATCCCAGGTGAGGAGTTCATTTCCTGAGAGGAAAACAACCACCCGTGGAGCAGAAATTAATTATCGGGGATCCCAGTGATGGGGAGCCTAGCAGGAGAGACTTTGTGGGTAGGAATAGGGAGGGAATGGGAATAAGCAATTATCCAGCAGGTAAACGACTTCTTCCTGGACAGTGGCAATATGGCATCTGGGATGAGGTCATGATTCTCACACAGAGATCTCTTCTCCCAAGGCCAAGTTTAATTTCCTGGGCTCACCACTTTCTAGAGTGTGCTTTGTTCCTCATTGCTCTGGCTGATTAGATTTTATTTCTATTTTTCTCTAATTAATTCAAACGACCTAATAAAAGAATACTGTTTGGGAAGATGTCTCAAGACCCAGCATCAACCTTCTGTTCAAAACAGGCTGAAGTGGTAAGCAGAATAGAGGCAATCACCCTAACTTAGTCTAAGATGCAGCCTGGCTTGTCACGCTTACTGAGAGGGTCTGCTAAGGGTCAACTGGGAGGAAAACTTAAACGAGAAGAGAATCTTATTGTTGATCTGATCAATCATTTTAAAGAACCTGCAGTATTCTTTTGTGTTTATTTTGCAATATTGACTTTAGAGGTGCGATAAACCATAACATGAATAGAAAGAAGGCATCATACCTTTTGAAGAATTTCATGGGCCTATGTTTCAAAATAACTTTTCTAAGTGTCTCATTGTGCCTCCATTAAAAGAAAGAGAAAAAAAAAATCTGGCTTAATTTTTATATCTGCCCCTGCAGTTTGTATAACCCATATAAAATAAAAATCTATATGTTACAAAATAGGATTTCTTTTTAATATATATATTTTCCCTTTGTAAAATTATATGTATTTAAATACACTTGAAATGTTGCTATAGGTAAATTAGAAATTTTTCTTCTAATACTATGAAAAAGGCAAGAGTTTTTATTGTCAACACACATTTTATATTTACTTTATCCTTTTCACTGCACCCCAAAGAACCTCTTACGATTCAGGGGCAATTTGGCACTATTCAATCCTACTATTCTGAAGTGAAAATAAAGTTTGATTTGCACACTATATTAAAAGTAAGGGAAGTATTTATAACAATTTAAGCTTTTCCTTACTGATTAGAACACAGCCTTTTGTCACTAATTATTAGAGAGGTATTCTAAACTTAAGAAAGGATCTTTAAAAGGAGCAATGTTTTTCTGATTTTTAAACTATCTCCTACTTTGACACCACAATATAGAAATAGATTTACTTTGGAACAAACTACAAATACATTCACACAGTTTGTGACAACTTAATTGTCTACTTAGAGAATTGAAGCAACTTAGTGAGCTAGGTTATTATAAATCTTGTCCAAGGCGTTCTATTTCTTCAATCAGGAAGTCAATGTCTTGGTGAGTTGCTGCGGGATTTGAGATGACCATGCGGAAGAAATTGACCTTGTCTCCCAAGGGCTGGTAGCTGACCATTGTGGTCCCATACTCCATCATTCTGGCTTTAATCACCGGGGCCACCTGTGGGAGAGATCAGATCAACACAGTGACTCTTTCCCCCACAACTCTTCCCTTAGTCAAAGAACCCAATATCCAGTAGCATTTTTAGTTTTTAACTAAACAGTCAGACTCCTATTTGTTTCCCTTGAAGGAACTGTTTCCAAGCTTTCTTGGGATCAGAGGACACTTCAATACATCCAAGATCTTGAAGGTGACAAGAGGAATAAGAAATGATAGGCTAGCAGTGTTTGCCACCTTATCCTTGACTTTCCAGGTAGTGTTTTGGGAGAATGGGAAGAATCTTGTGTTGATTCCAAGGCTAAATAGTTTAGCAATACAAAATTTGAGGGAGGTTTTTTTTTTCTTCTTAGTAAATGTAAAAACATTGGAAATAAGACACAGTTCAGAGAATGGTTACCAAGAGGTTAGCCTCAATGTCAAGTGATGTATGAAAATAAGCAGGCTTTTGAGACCCTAAAGCTTTCTAGTTTCTTTTCATTCTCCTTTTGCATTACCTTGGTTTATCAGATATTTTGAAATATATTCCTTAATAATGAAGAAGAATCAGCTGAGGCAAAAAGTTGAACCCACAAGGAGTTAACATTACGGAAGTGGATCACAGGCAAGATTTTACCGTATTTATGCCAGACTGATGATTACAACATCAGTAGTTCTCTATTGTGTATGAAATTAAATTCAAACTCTTTCTCTCAGCACAAATGCCTTTTGTTACCCAGTTCTGAGGACTCATCTTCCACTGCTCACCAAAATAAATCTTCAACTCTGACAAGACCTATTTATTCAATATGCCTTGAATGTACCACACGTATTTTTATCCCTTCACACTTGTCCTCGGTCTTACCATGTCACACTTCTTCTCTTTATTTAGAATCCATTTTCTTTTCCGGTTCACATCCTATAGACACACCAAGGCTCCACCACAGTCCTATAACCACTATGAAGACTTTCCTGATTTCTTTAGTCCATTAGCATCTTTTCTCTTTTAAGTCATAAGTCCTTGATCCTGATCCATAGATTCTAACTATATTGTAATTTCCTGTTGTCTTCTTATGAGAAAAGACATTTTATCTCTGTACTTCAACTGTAAGCTCGTGGAGGGCAGGCACAGTGTCTTTTACCTCTGTGGTTTACCAACACAGCACTGGATGCACACGGAGGGCTCCCTGAGTCCTTGCTGACAATAAAGAGCAGCATAGTAGGAACAGCCATCTAAGAAGCAGCTTCCATTTAAGTGATGTTTAAGCGCATGTACGATCTGTCCACATATTCTACCACTGGAGTTTGTAAATATAACATCTGATCTTTTAAGTTCATGCTGCAGATATGGTAGGAATAGCAGACATCAGGGAAGCTTTCGACTTATTTAGATATACATAGCAAGCAACTCAGTTCAAAAGGGGGACCATGCTTTATATCACAGTTGGATTCATCTTAAGTGAAGGACAGTTAGATTCAAATGGAATGCTGTTATGAACATGTGACTTCTGAATATCGACACTTAAAATAATCATTGGTTTACAATGAGGTTTTCATATTTAAAGTACTCTGCGCTCAACGTCCACACAGTTCCCATCAGGCCCAGTTATTTGTTAGTCACCGAGGACAAAGCCAAAGACGGGCTTCACCTTCACCTTCACTTCACAGCCTGAACCCAATTTCCCCACCTCAAAATGAACGTATATCGTGATTCCAGCACCGAGATTTTCTGATTCTAGATTAACAAGTTCTTAAGTCCCTTCCTGCCCCTTCCGTATTCTACAGGGAGAGAAAGTGATGAGGAATGTTTCTGTTGGGTGGATTGCTCTTTCCCCTAAAGGATTAAGGATGTAACAGAGCATCGGGCTCATCCCAGGGAATAAATATAAAAAAGAATTTAAATATCCCAAGTCCGGGATTAACTTTTAAAAATGGCTCTACTAGGGAGCTGGCCTGGTGGTGTAGTGGTTAAGTTTGCACACTCCACTTCAGTGGCTCAGGGGTCACCAGTTTGGATCCCAGGTGCGGACATGGCACCACTTGGCAAACCATGCTGTGGCAGGTGTCCCACATATAAAGTAGAGGAAGATGGGCACAGATGTTAGCTCAGGGCCAGTCTTCCTCAGCAAAAAGAGGGGGACTGGTGGTGGATGTTAGCTCAGGGCTAATCTTCCTCAAAAAAACAAAAAAAAGGATCTACTAGAATATTTTAGCCTAAAGACACAAAATTTATTACTTTGCGCTGTGAGGCATGGCAAGTCAATGTGTTCGTGGGAAAAGAAATCCCAAATTAGAAAAGGAATTCCAAATCCACATGTCTGCAGAAATTTAAGGGAGATCATATAGCTATTCCTTAGTTTTATTTGTGCAGTAATAAATGCTTGTTCTTTAGGACTGACAAAACAACGGCAATGGTTTACTCAGTGAATTAAATTCTGATTTCGTTTTCATAGGCAATCCAAGCAAAATCACACAGGAATGGCATTAATTATTCAGGACAATCACCTCTAACTTTCCAGATAAATGGAAATCAAAGGTCAAAGGATTAATGGTAACAGCCATCATCCCAAACAGATTTTGGCATAAAGTAAGATGAATCCTGCGGTTCCTGAAGCTAGCTGGTTTGGCAGAAATCACAGCTGTCTAAATACATATGACTTTTTGGTTGCTTCCGGAAAATGCTGGGGAACTAAAATTAGCAAGAACACGGAATATCTACTTCATTGCATAATCACTAACCGGAAGTTAAGAAGGAGAATAAGCTTCTGACTATTCTGACGAATATATAGCATGTTCACATTTCTAGACTGTCTTTTGGTCACATTTTTGGTTTTGCTGAATAAAGAAAGTCAGTTGGGAAAGAGAGGGGCTGCATATTGAAGAATTCATGAAAGACCTAATTGACAAGAGCTCTTTGGGGGCTGCCTTGAGAGATTTAGGGTATCATTTTCTCCCTGGTGTCATTAACTTTTTCAATCTTTCAGAAAACAATAACTAGGAAGCTGCTCCATAATTTGAATCCACATTTGTTTCCTCCAAAGAGAGCTCAGATTAAAGCATCATGAAATAATCTTACAAGATATCACAGAAATGTATTTTTTACTATGTATTACAAACCTTTTTGTTTTTAAATCTTGGAAGCCTGAGTGAAAGTTTGAAAAATGAAAAAGAGGAAGAAGCATAAGTAAGACATTCTAGAAGGTTACAATCTCACTACTTAAATTCTCCATTACATTTAATAATATTGACTTTAAAAGAGTCACCTTACATACAAGGCCAAACTACTTCCTTACCAATTTCCTTTTAAATCCATTGTTAACCTTTCAAAAGTCATATAGGACTATAAAACCTAATGGAAGAGATGCAGATAATGATAAAATACAATGAAAATTAAAATACAAGAAGATAATGATGAAGAAGAGTAGCAGAAACACAGAGATGACCAATATACCTGCCTGTGGGTTCTTGTCTGATAAACGCCTGCCTGGAGCTTACCAGCTCTGTGTCTAAGGCATGTGGCCATGTCACCACAGCACCCAGGCCTTCCGTGTCCACTTTGCTTCAGTGACAATGGGCCACCAGCACACGCACAGTCCTGACTGAGCAGCAGGAAATGCACCAACCAGATTCTCCTCTTTACCTCCTTGTGAAGCTGTGGCTGTGCTTGTTTTAGTAACAACCATTTGTTAACGTAATTATCTGTCCCCGAGCTAGCCTGTGCACTGGGGAAAGGCCTTTGATCCACTAGTAGGTTTCCTAGGTGTTGTTTCCCTTCCCTATTCTGGAATCTGCAAATGGCCCTTGGACTCAACAAACATTTTTGAGTGCCTATTGTATGCTAAGCCATGTACCAGGCAAGAGGACACAAAGAATAATTCCACTGCGTTGTTGGGTCCAGAATTTAACTTAATTCTCTTGTTTGCCACATACTACCCAGAAGACTCCACATTTCTCCCCATTTGTAGTCTGTATCAGCACTGACCCAGAGGACTTTATGTAATGATGGAGATGTTGTATATCTGTATTATCCGACACAATAGCCACTAGTCACATGATGAGCACTTGAAATGTGGCTAGTGTGATAAAGAAGTGAATATTTGGTTGAATTTAATTTCAATTGATTTAAATTGAAATAGCCACATGTGGCCACTCTGTCATATTGGACAGTGCAGATAACTTATTTTACCACAGCCTTTTTCCCTCTGGGATTGCATGCGTGTGTGTGTGAAGATTTTACTGGTCTCTGTAGATTATACTTTAAGGGTTTCACACTTAATAAGAAACTTTTCTGAAACTCTGAAAAATTATTGACATAAATGAACAAAAGTTAACCTTGATATTTTCTGTGTTCTGTTTTCATTTCCAATTCTGAATTGCTGAATTCTCTCTACTACAGTAATGAAAATGGAGTCACAGGAGAGGGAACAATTAGGAGAACTCATTTTGCAATCCCTAGAGATTTTCAATTTGAATTACCAACATCATAAAAACAGTTTACTAATACTCTAATTGCTGTTCCCAGGAAATAATCTCCATGCCCATCACAGCTTATGAGATGTGCTAAAATCTAAGAGGCACTTGAAGAGAATTCTATTTAAACGGGAGAACTTCAGAGTTGACTTCTGCTCAGAAAATGATGCAAAAAAACCTTTCTGTTCTGTACTCCCACCCTGCCCATCCCTCAGCCCAGCAATAATGAATTGATTCAACCAATGAAGTCAGCCAAACCACTCTGCGGATTCTCTGTCTGGTCAGTGGATTCATTAAAGAAGTTCACTTTCAAGCCAATAAGAATGGAAATTTCTCATTTCTAACTAATTTGTTAAATAAAATGAGTTTGTTCAGGGGCCGGCTCCGAGGCCGAGTGGTTAAGTTCGCGCACTCCACTGCAGCGGCCCAGGGTTCGGATCCTGGGCGCGGACATGGCACCGCTCATCAGGCCACGTTGAGGCGGCGTCCCACATCCCACAACTAGAGGGACCTGCAACTAGGATATACAACTATGTACTGGGGGGGTTTGGGAAATAAAGCAGAAAAAAAAAATGGGTTTGTTCAGATAATATACACTCTAGAAAAGCTGCCCCAAAACTTCCAGAAAAAAAATATGAATTCTTTCCTCTCAAATGACAGTGGATCCTTTTTATGCTTGCACCTATCACCTTCGATGTGACCACCACCCTCACTCCCTCCTGCCTATTGGGCTGATTTCCTAGGATTAACTAACTTCACTAAAGCTTCAGACATGACCATGATTCCTTCCACCCCAGACACATGCACCCATGGATCCCTGTTCTAGAAGCTTCCTTCTATTTGTTCCTCTAGGTCAGTGGCTCTTGACCTGGGCTGCACATTTGAATCACCTGGGAAACTTTTAGAACTATTCCCAACCCATCCAAAATCAATTGGATCAAATTCTCAGGGTGAGACCTGGTTACCAGTATTTTTTACAAAGCTTTAGGATGATTCTAGTGTGTAGCCAGGGTTGCAAACCATTACCCTAATTAGGAAGCTTGATTTAAAGACCTCAATTATGTGTAAGTTTGATCCTGGTTAAGGGCTGGTGTTAACATTTATAAGATTTTCTGGAAGTTTTAAAACCACACAAAATCCCATTCTTCAGGGGCTGACCCAGCGGTGTAGTGGTTAAGTTTGTGTACTCTGCTTTGGCAGCCCAGGGTTTGCAGGTTCAGATCCCGGGTGCAGACCTACACACTGCTCGTCAAGCCATACTGTGGTGATGTCCCACGTACACAAACAGAGGAAGATTGCCACAGATATTAGCTCCTCACCAAAAAAAAAAAAAAAAATCCTGTTCTCCATTTTCCATAGAAGGAAATAAAGTGTTCTGGAAGGTCAATGAGGCAGCCCAGGCTGCTTAGCAGTGGTGGAGAGAGCCTCTCCCACTCCAGGCAGTGACCGGCTGGAAAACAGAAAACCCACCAATCAACCCTCTGAAATCCAAATACACATGATTACCCCTGGAATCCCACTCCTCCAACACTGTGGGAGATGGGCCCTGCGTTTACCTTTAAGACTCTCCTTGGTGTACATCGTAAACCAAATTTCACCTGTGTGTAAATGTTGGGCACAGGAGAGGATAAAAGATAAAGGTGTCTTCTGGGCACAGGAGAATTTGAAGCTCAAGCCCTAGGCTCTGGAGTCACTGATTTGGGGAAGGTGACTTTTTCTCCCTGTTCTTCAGTTTCCCCATCAGCAAAACAAGGGTGACAACAGTGCTTCCCACTTTAGGTTGCTTATGTTGAAATAAATTTTTAGCCCAAGATGGAGCCCCTCCTGCTGGGGCGCCACGTCAGCAAACCGAAACTTAGCTGACTTTCATGTCCCTGTAAATGCTCGACTTGACCAGAAACAGTAAATCCAGCGAGCCAATCCCCAAATACCAAGCCAGCTCTGGGCTCTCTACTTATTTTCTTGTTCCTTATTCATTTTCTATCCTTCTCCTCCTTCCTTTTTATTCTTTATCGTATAAAAGCTTCCTGCCCTCTGCCCCATTTTGCAGTTCTCTGGACCCTTGGGAACGGAGACTGCCTGCTTAATGAAATGTTAAATAAAGTTTGTTTGTGTTACCTAAATTGTCTTCTTTAGTCATTTTTAGCACGTATGACAGTTAAGTGATCTAACACTAGATCAAAGTTGAGCCTGGGACAAAATACACACTCTAAACATGGCCGTTATTATTATTGCTCTCTGCCCATTACCTTCTGGACGTCACAGCTCTAAAGACCCCACAGGATAGCCTTGACCTTGGCATCTCAAAAGGGTCAGCAGCAGCTTTGTTTTCTAACCATTTCTGGTGCCTGAAGTCTCTTCAGTGCTTGTACCCGTTTTGCCTGGCAGGTCAGTCAACTTCAGCAAGGGTTCTTGCTGGTTTGTGCATGCCAGTAAAGGTAGCACCTAATTACTTATTTTAAGACATCATAAGCTCCCTCTCAGAAAATGGAAGGAAATAGAGTTGTTAAAAGTCTGGATGCACCAGCTCTGAATGTCCTGGCTCTGCAGGAGCCCAGAGAGGGGGGTGAGCTCATGCACCGAGGTCAAGGCTGGATTTCTCTTAAAGACATATGTACACGCATGTGAAAAGCTCAATGTCACACCAACACACATATCAGATGCGCTTGTGTCACTTACCTTTGAGAGGCGGCTCATTCTCTCTTCATTGTCTTCTAGAACACGCAGACTCGGAGGTACATACCAGAAGCAGACATTGGTGTGCTGAGGCTACAAACAGGAAAGTGACATTCATACTCAGGCAATTTTGAAAATTCCAAGGACAATTTCAAGTCTATTTATTCTGCAGCTTCCAAATACAATTCCTACTTTTGAATCCACAATCATCTTTGGAGTGCCTGACTTTCACAATATTATATAGTTATTTTTTTGTGAGTCTGACTTTTACTCCAGCTCAGAATAGCTACCCCATCATTCCTGCTTCTCCCTTGTAATGGCCCCACTTACTTGGACAGTACATTATTGACATCAAAAATATCAGTGGTAAGAATTGGAATAGACTAAACGTTTTGGGATGGTAGAAATCAGAATACATACCTTTCCGTCAAACACCATTTCATATCCTTCTCGGTTTTTTATGATATTGTATAAATACTCTGCCAACTCCAAACACTTATCAATATGTGCTTCAAACCCAGTTGTTCCCTAAGTAAGAGAAGAGGAAAGCTTATCAGGCAGGCTGAGATGGGTGGGTGAGCTCTCAGGCTGAGATGCGGGAGGAAGTGGTCCCTCAAGAGTGACGGTCTTTCTGCTACTTCTCTCTCAGCTCTGCTCCGGCACTTTCCTTACACAAGACTGTGTTTCTAAGGCTTTTCTGGCCATTATTTCTCCTTTAATGCTCTCCCCCTCAGGTGCTTTTGCTCCCTTTCACGTCTGTCATTACTGCTCTCCACCGCCAATTCTTCTGAGCCTCCATTCCCCAGGCAATTATTTTGATTACTCGAGGGGAAAATTTGCCTCTGCCCTTCAGAGGACTAATTATGGAAGTCATTAATGACAGGAGGGCTGGGATATTCTCTTCCTGCGGATAAGAAGCATCATCAGAGACCCCCCCCCCCGCCCCACTCCAGGATGCCTGCTTAGCCCCTGCCCATCATGTAATTTGCCATTTCCAGACTCCACTTTTGTTCAGCAGTGTACCCCCATTACAGAACAAATAGGGTGGGTGCCCAGTGAATATTTGTTCAACAAATGAATGCATGAATCTTAGGCGGCACACAGATGCTTGGTTAGCCTGTCATTCTGCAAAGCTCATTAGATTTCTCCTTTGGGAATAAGTGACTCATATGTCTGTAATGGGTGAACACTGTCACAGAGGTCTTTCAATTTCCAGCACTGGAAGCCCGGGATCTGGACTTGTGTAAAACAACCCAACAGCCTTGGACTGGAGCTGTTTAACTGACCTCAGGACACTCTAGGGAATTACTTTTCAAAATGGTTTTCCTCTTAACTCCTTTAGTGTTTATGGAGTGCTAATGGAAAGCTTAGAAAAACAGCTAATGCTCATCTCAGGAGCACTTAGATCTGGTCTACCAGTGACTAAGCCAACATGGAAACTGGAGGGAACAATTGTAGTGGAGATAAAATGGGTCCACTTTCCTGTTTAGATAGTCTCATCATCTTAGCTAAAAGGGGGATGCAGCATAGCCAGTGACTTTCAGCATCTGAAGCATTAAAGAAATCTGATGGGTTCCAAAATTCATCTTGGGGGTTGGCACCCTAGCCGATAGGTTCAAGGAGGCTGACTGGTTCCTGATGACCCCCAGAAAGGGCCTGGGCTGATGCCTGAATGCTCAGGCCAGTGCCTACGCCATGTGCTCTATGAGTCTGTGGGTGCTAAGGATTTAGGATTGGTTTGGACTGACCTGGCAGTTTGGATCTACTTGGGATGGGCCCTAGGTGAGGGAAGGAAGTGAACTGTTCTCCAAACTGGGTCCTTTGGACCAGTCTAGAGTTGGATTTAAACTTACGTGTGCCTAATCTAGGATGTGACCGGGACCGGTATGACTCTGGTCCTGTCCAGCTGATGGCCTTGGCTAATCTCTCTGGTCACATGGGAATGATGGTGCCTGTCTGGTTTCCCATACAGAGACATATAAGGTAAAATGAATGCTCTGAAAATGCGTTTGATTGTATTACAAAGGGAATGGGATTACCACAGACTGGGATGGGAGTCCTCTGGCCTTCACTGGTCTAGAACGACACTCTGGAGATGATCAGGAGTAACCCGACCACCCCTTTGTTGAAGGCTAACGAGGTACAAGGGGAGTGCCATAGGAATCTCGGATGCTCTTGGAAGCCCGGGGCCCCGCCTTTCATGTCAGATATTTATGGGAATAAGACCCATGTTTTATTTATTTTTAAGATTTTGAAGGCTTTGAGGAGATTCTCCAAAATTAATTCATTCATCAAATACTTGTTTAGTAGCTATCATATGCCACACAGTTTTTATCATGAGAATGACAAAGGCATGTGTAAAACTTTATCAGGCATCGCATCACCATGACCTGCGTCGCCGTGGAGGAAGCTGAGGCTCCGATGTGCACTCCTGAGGGAAAGGCTGGACCCCAGCATCAGGTTATAATGAGGGAGCTTCTGAGGAAAGATGGTTTTATTTTCTCCCTCATCACACACACACTTAAGATCGACTTAGACTGACCTGGTTGAAACATATACTCCACAGGGCACAGATTAGTGTTTTTTTTTGTTTGCTATTGAATCGCTCATACAAGCAGTGCTGGGCACAGGTTAGGCGCTCAATATATATTTGTTGAAGGAATGGATGAAGGACTGAAAGTATAACTTTTAATCCCGGGGGAAGTGTTTTTACAAAGTATGTTCTGAGGAACAAACCATCTGTATCAGAACCAGATTAATTGTGCTAAAAATATAGATTCTCAGGCCCCACCCCAGACTCCTAAATCAGAATTTCAGGAAGATGAACATGGTCTGTGTTATCTTCTTCCACAGTCTCACTGTCTTCCAGCGTCTGGCTACTGCCTCTGTGTCATCCCAGGGCCTGACATCTGGAGTGCTGCTCATGAGTCTTCTCTGCTTCTAACAACCCTCACTGAATGCTCTCAGGCCCACTGATGCTGCTTCTGAAATAGTGACTGAACCCTTTGCTGCTATCTCCATTTTTATTGCTGCCACGTGACTTAGGCTCTCTTACTTTTCATCTGGACGAGAGCTCCTTAACTACCCTTCCGTCAATTTGGACTCTTCATTAGACTCAGAATATGCATGTCAGCCCCTGCTCTTAGTCCTTCTTCCCGGAATGCCCTTCTCCCAGTGCTGCAGCTTGAAATCCTGCTCATTCTACCCATCCTGTTCAAGACCCATCTCGAAGGCCAGCTATTGATAAGTCACTCTTGAGTCTCAAACTAGGAATGAGTTCTCCCTCCTTTAAATTCTCAAGGTGTGTCTGTGTTTCTTTTATGACCAGTTATATTCTGTCTCACGTGATGCTTATCTGTGCATCTATCTTATTCTGTCTGGAAATTTGTAGCCCCCCCTTATTCCATTCAGCACCAGGGACAGTAACAGATACTTTGCTCACTCCCTACTTACTAAAATGCATTCACATTTTAGGGAGAATGTAAACATTCAGTCACTCAGCACAGGGTACCAGACATCAATTTCCCTTTAATAGTTTTCTCCTGTTATTTGTTTTTTCTTCAGTCATTTGCCAGTCCCTCTGTTATCTACATTTTTAATTAGGGAAGCCAATCACAGAAAATGACAAGGAAACCTGGCCAATTTGTATAATGATATACAAATTAAGAGATTTACTGCAAGAACTCAGTAGTTACACATTAAGCCATCCTTACAAGACTAAAAACAGGGGACTAATTTTAAGTTTCCTTTTTCTGTCTACCACCGAGTTTTTCCCACTGAGGAAATGTGTCAAGAAGGAAAATAATCATCAAGTCCTAGAATTCTCTAACAAAATGCAGACAAAATGAAAGGTCTACTCAATCAGAACAGAACTGAGGGCAGGCATGCTGTCTTTGCTGATGACAGGCTTACATCAGGGGGCTCTTTGTTTTTGCATATATTTGCTCTCCTCAAGTTATCTTGGACCTAATGTTATGGCTGTCATCTGTGCATTTAGCTCCATTAGTCATTAACAGATTAGAGAATACTAATTCATACTTAGGTTACTATTTTTCATGTGGTTTATCTTACTAAGGAGAAAATGTGGATTCTCTTGAACATTGCATTCTCCAGGCCTATCTAGCAACAGAGGGTTTACTGAAATAACAGTATGCTCCTCTTCCTCCGCCTCAGCATTGTGTTTTCAGGTTGTTTCCTCATTCCTGAGGAGAGGAAAAATAGAATGTCATGGCCAACTCTTTTAAGGTTCCTGGGGGAGGATAACTTCCTTCCCTGGCTGGCATTGCTAAAGAGCTTCTGAGGTGAGAGGATATGTATCCTCACCTCTGATGAGGCTTGTAGGACTAGCTTATTACTTTAGTAATTATTATCATTCCATTTTGCAAAAACCATAGCTGTAAGATGAAAACCCAATGGAAGTTTTTCATTTACGTGTCTAGATACTTAAGGTTTTGCAATAAAGAATTAAAACAATATATGTCAATAAGTCATGCAGCGGCTGTGACTATTTTTCTTCTCTTTTTATTCCCTCTCCTGGTGTCTTTATATCAGCATTTTAAAAACTGGAGCCTTTGCCTTTATTTCAGGCTTCATTTTGTCCTGCCATTTAATTCACACCTGATGTCCTCCAAGTTATTTCTCTAAGAACCAGCCGGCTGCACCATGCTGGCCAGGAGGCTTCAGATGGAAAAGGAGCAGCAGGAACTGATGAACCATGAGAGAAACATTTTCATGTAAATATAGCTAATGAGCATCATCTTAATAAACACACCACAGGAAAAAGAGACAAAAAGAATGATACTGAACAATATTTAGAGATCGAGCTTTCCTCAGCTTACTAGCTGATATTTTTTGTAATTCCCACCAATCAATGAAATGAAAAACCTACTCATTTTAAAACAGCTTGAGAGTAAACTAGTAATTCATATTCTTGATTGAATTATTTTTGCCAAATGAAAGTGTCACTTCTCTCAGAATGACTCCTATCTTGGGTGATGAAGACTAGGAAAGGCTCTCAACTTTCAAAAGAGAAAAGGGTCCCCCGCCCAGCTCAAGGGATCAGAGCTCATCCATCATATCACTTTTTTAAAAAAATTTATTTTTGAGAAAGACTAGCCCTGAGCTAACATCCGTGCCCATCTTCCTCCACTTTATACATGGGACACCTACCACAGTATGGCTTACCAAGTGATGCCACGTCCGCACCCGGGATCTGAACCGGAGAACCCCGGGCTGCCGAAGCGGAATGTGAGAATTTAACCACTGCACCACCGGGCCAGCCCCCCATCACCATACCACCTTTACGGGGCAATGCCTTCCCTGGGGCCTAATACCAGGTAGCTGCCTGATACTTAGCAACACTTAGAGAAAATTCAGCTAGGGCAAGTACCATTCTGGAGGCTTGCCTAAAGAATATGCAGTCCAGCCATTCCTGGAGACCAACTCAGAGTTATTTCTTCATTAAGCAAGACCATCTTTCTATTTAAACTGCCTTTTTCCAGCATGAATTTAAAGATGATTCCATAAAATAGTTGTTGACTGCCTCGTTTCACTCCCAAGCCCCCTCTTTTTCTTATTAGCCATCCCCTACTCTAGGCTGCTTAAGGCAATTCAATTTACTTTGAAAAATCTTATAAACAACAGCATATGGAACTCATTACTGTGGACATGGTTCATATGTCTTGACATAGACATGAGGAAGAACCCATTCTCTGGTCTTATCCTGGCATGTCTCACTTCTGGTCACTGAGTTATTTACTTGTTCCTATGGGATTGAACCTGTCACCTCTTCATGCAGGCTACTTCAAAAGTTTACAGCCAAATTTGTGGCTCTTCTCCCAAACACACAGGACCTCGGCGCAGGCCAGCTTCCCTCTAACCTCTCTCTTCCTCATTTTCCTTTGTCCAGCTTCCCTCACATACACTTTTAGCAGCTGAGTTTCTCTAGCATGTCCAGCTGGCTCTGGCCATTGTCTCCTGTGGCAGATAAATGAAACCAGGTGAGAAGTCACTAATTTGTGACATTTAAGTTAGGAATCTGGTCAAAATTAAAAACAAAATCTTTGACTTTTCCAGCCTGCTTACATTTAAACATACACATATGCTGTTTGAAGGCCACAGTTAGGTCCCGCTGGTTCTGCACACCATCAGTTACAGAGTTTCTATTTCTGAGAGAAGGGTGATCACCAATAGTTAAATTCTGATGTAACCAGAGAAACCATACAAAAGGTAGTCACTAGGTACTTTGGGAACTTTTTAAAAAGCGTTTTAACTAGAGGTTACCCTTTGAAATATCAAGCTATCGTGATGAGTTTTTTCTCTTTTCCCTTTTGTTCTCCAAACATGTGCTTTTAGATTATGTTACTCTACCCAAGTGATCAATGATTGGTAGAAACCAAGTTGGGAGACAAAATCAACAACAAAACACCTCTGAAGAATCCAAGTGTTCTGCTGTATGAAGCAACAAGGATTTGTTCTCTAGATGAGTGAGCATTAGGAGCAATTTGGCTTAAAAGAAAAAAATACAATGAGTTTTATTATATTCTTGCCCATGTAGAATGCAGATATGTAGGTATAGGATTAAAGTAAGTTAATCTTGGGTAATTTTCAATTTGGAAATCCATTTTTAACAAGTATACTAAGGGTTGCCAGATGTAATTACTGTTTTTAGGTGACACTGAATGGATCTACACATGCTCACCTTTGCCCTCCACATGAGCCATAACTTAAAAACATCCACGTGGCGTCCGCACTGCAAGGCCTTATCTCCAGTGTCATAGGACAGGTCATAGTGTTTATCTTGCTGAAAGAGGTAGGAGGCATGCATCTGGTTGCAACTCTGCATCAATCCCTAGAAGAGAAGAAAGACTTAGGAAATTCTACTGACTTCATCAGGGATTCTATTAGATTTACACTGTGGTGGAATTTATTAAGAAAAGAAACAAAGAAAGCGACATTGAATATTCTGGAGAAAGAAATCAGCAAGAATCAAATGAAAAAATAATAGGACCAGTATCTGGACAGGATGAACTATTGCAAAAGGTCAACTCTGTGGGATTAATGGCTCAGGGCCAAAGGTTACCAGAGGTTAACCAGAGAAGGCATTCAAAAAAAAAAAAAAAAATCAAAATCAGAGTATAATGTTCTTTTTTTCGGAGAACATCCTGATGTTCTGGTTTTGTTGCAATTAAAATATTTTGGAAACTCTTTGGTTCTGTAAAATATTATTAGTGCCATTTTTCTAGTCTTTCATTCATAAAGTACTTTATCATTTAGCTGTTAGGGTTTGAGTTTCCTTTGGAAATCATAGTTTTTAACACAGCTCATTGTTATCAGTTTTAGATGCTGAAATCTAGAAAGATAAAGACATTGCTACTCTGAGATGTCTTAAATAACCAGTCTTTCAAATGTCATGACCCTCTCTCAAGAGTGGTTACAGCTTCAGTACTGTGTTTTCATACTCAGCTGCTTTTGATGGTTACAATGGAAAGCTTCATCATCAATGACCATGAATTTTCCCTAGCAGCATAAGCTTCCTATGGAAAACAGGTGGCAGAGTGACTGAACTATTCCAAAGGACAGTGAATGAATCATGCTCTCTGACTAAGGCAGCGTTGCCAGTCTCCTCACCAGAAACCCCGCCACGTTTCAATTTGTCATGCACCACAGGAAGCCACTGACTCTTCCATTATCTACAGTATAATTGTGATTTTACAGA
This sequence comes from Equus quagga, assembly GCF_021613505.1. Lineage (NCBI taxonomy): Eukaryota > Metazoa > Chordata > Mammalia > Perissodactyla > Equidae > Equus > Equus quagga. Next base: position 9,145,914 of record NC_060278.1, read on the forward strand.
AGCTTTGGCATTTTTTTTTTTCTTTTGTGACTCATGACAAGAGAAGAAAAGACTAAAATGTGATCAATTATTTGAAGGTAGAAGTGAGAACCCTTTTAAAAAACCACCCAAACTAAAACAAAACGCAATGCAACTAAAATTTTAACTAGGTCTTGAAAGACCAAGTGCCCAGATAGTAGACAACAGAACTGGGATTAACCTGGTAGTTCAGGCTTCCTGTTCAGTGGAATTCATTAAATTATTTTTTTGAGACTAAGAGAAATTAAATACAATGTAATTGTAATAGAGCAGTAGAAAGCCATTGAATTTGAAAAAGAAAATTCACTTGAAGACCAATAAGACTGAAAATTGCAACAGATGTTTCTATTTTGTTTCATGGTCACAGAAACTTGGCATCATTCTTCGCCCGGTCATGTAAGCTCACAAAGTGGTACCATCAATCCTAAGGCAGACCAGCCCAGAGAGTGTGGAATGGTGGATAGATCGGATCAGCTTCCAATGGGATAGGAAAAGCAATTCGAAGCACATGACCACTAAAAGGTTAGTCAGCACCAGTCTCATTATACAAAAGGATAAGTAAAAGTGATGCTGTTTTTCACAAAAAGAGCCTTGGTTAGATAATATCCTGGTTGTGAACCATTACGAAATTATACACCATTATGTCCCACACTATTTAAAATATATTAATAGTTGCTGTGCTAAAAAAATAGTTGCTGTAAAAGAAATTCCCAGGGCCAAATAAACTTAGGAAACTCTATGTCGTAAGTACCTTCTTTTTAGATATTTGCAATATATATCAGCAGTTAAAGATGATATGCCCTGAAGTAATAAAACTTGTTTTTAACTCTTTAATTGAATATGTCCCAAGCTTTTTTTAAACCCAGAACTCTCTTATCGCAGAATACTTAATACAATCTTACAGAATGGCATTATTCCTTGGATCCCAATAAGGGAAATGCTATCAGAGCATCATAAACTCTTAGATTTGAAAGGGACCCTAGAGCTATTAATCTATTCCTTCCTATCCTCTTATTAATAAGAGATCATCCAATCTCCATTCAGTCACCTCCCCTGATGATGAATTTATTCCTACATAAAGCATCCATTACCCGTTGGGCAGCTAAGTTTTTAGAAAATCATTCCTTTTATTGACCCCAAGTCAGACCTAAAATCATGGTGTGTTCTGATTTTGCCATCAAATCTGCTGCCCAGTGTTTGTAACCCAGTTCCCTGAAGCCTCAAGAAAAAATTGCATCTCCACTACTTGGGAGTCATTTAAACTGTTAGGCTGTCCTCTCAGCCCTGTGAGTCTTTTTTTGTTTTTTAGATTAAACATCCTTAGTTCTTTCAAGCACCCCTCTTACATGTTTACCAATTGTTCCCCACTGTTTGAGTTCTAGCTTGATGGGGTCCCATACACGATTTGGCACCAACCTACAGAAACCACTCCAGGTGTGGTTTAACCAGAGAACAGTGAGGGACTTCCTCCCCCACCCCCGAACCTGCACTTCTTTTACCTCATTGATGTTTTTGAACAGTAATATTCTCTTGACCCTTTGTTGACCCCATACAGCACAATGAAATGCTCTATGTCTTTTTTACAAATACAACAATTTAGCCATGTGTGAAACATGCCTGTCCTGTCTAGTCAAAATATCACCATCCTCTACTTGGACATAAGAGCAGGACCCTACTTTATCCTCATGAACAATTTCCCCTTTTTGGAGGTGGCTCACTGTTCCAGCCTATAAAATCATCCTGTATTCTGATACTGTGACTCTACACATTTACTCTATTGAACCCCACGGGTGGACTGAGCCACCAATCAGGAAAGACATACCTCTTCTCTAACCAGGAGAGCAGAGCACTGCAAAGGGACACCCATCATCTTGTGTGGATTCCATGTCACAGAGTTGGCCCTAAAGGAAACGAATCATGTTAAGAGGCTGGCACCCATGACAGGCTTTATGCTACTAAGGCCCTGTGCACCGGCAACAGAGCTTCAGGCTTCTTGGCACTACTTTTCAGACGCCAGGAGGACACTCAATTTACAAAACAAGAAGGGGACTCTTAAGCTGACAAGTTTTTCTTTGTCTACAGAGACAGTAGCGAGGGCTAGCGACTCCACATGCTGCCCCCGGCTCCAGTAGAGGCATTCCTTCAGCCTCCAAGGGGGTCTGAGAACCCCTTCGAATGACCAGGTCACCCAGTCTAGGGTCTGTCTTTGGCCACTGAGGAGAAGAGCCCCAGGCAGGCCCTGGCACTACTGTAGTGGCCTGGAGCTCAAAGAAGTGGCTCATCCCACTGCTTAACTTTGCTCTTTTCCTGACCCAACTTCTTCTTCCTAGTCACTAAGTTTCTCAAATGTGTCCTTTCATAATAGCTTCTAGCTCGTCCTCTGCTCTCATCTCTTCTCTAAACCACAGATATCTTTCTGGACCACAGGTGAGATAAAATGGCTCCTACAGCAATTTTCAACTTATTTTGTCTCAACTCACTTGAGGACTATAATGCTCTTTCATCGGTATTAGTGATTCTCAGCTCAGGGATTTGTGCTATCTGAAAAGTCTGAACCATAGTTCTGGTTCAGATTCTTTTAATAATAATAATAATGATAATTAAAAAAATATTTTATTGGGATCATGTTGGCTCACAACATTGTGTAAATTTCAGATGTACACCATGATATTTCAGTTTCTTTATAGACTGCATCGTGTTCAAGACCAACAGTCCAGTTTTTATCCATTACCATACATATATTCCCCTTTTTCCCCTTTTGCCCTCCCCTTACCCCCTTCTTCTCTGGTGACCACCAATCTATTCTCCTCATCTATGTGTTTATTTATCTTCCACATATAAGTGAAATCATACAGTATTTGTCTTTCTCTGTCTCACTTACTTCACTCAGCATAATACCCTCAAGGTCCTCCCATGTTGTCACAAATCCCAATCAGACAAATCCAAATCTAAATCCTAATGACATTCTTCATAGAAATAGAACAGAGAATCCTAAAATTGTATGGAACAACAAAAGACCCCAAATAGCCAAAGGAATCCTGAGAAAAAAGAATAAAACTGGAGGCGTCACAATCCCTGACTTCAAAATATACTACAAAGCTATAGTAACCAAAACAGCATGGTACTGGCACAGAAACAGACACACAGATCAATGCAACAGAATTGAAAGCCCAGAAATAAAACCACACATCTCTGGACAGCTAATCTTTGACAAAGGAGCCAAGAACATACAATGGAGAAAGGAAAGCCTCTTCAAGAAATGGTGTTGGGAAAACTGAACAGCCATGTGAAAAAGAATGAAAGTAGACCATTATCTTACACCATACACAAAAATTTCAAAATGGATTACAAACTTGCTGTAATACCTGAAACCATAAAACTTCTAGAAGAAAATACAGGCAGTACACTCTTCGACATTGGTCTTAGCAGTATCTTTTTGAATACCATGTCTACTCAGGTAAAAGAAGCAAAAGAAAAAATAAATAAATGGGACTCCATCAGACTAAAAAGCTTCTGCAAGGCAAAGGAAACTCAACAAAATGAAAAGACAACCAACTGACTGGGAGAAAATATTTGCAAATCATATATCTGACAAGTGGTTAATTTCCAAAATATACGAAGAACTTATACAACTCAACAACACCACAATGAACAACCAGACGAAAAAATGGGCAGAGGACATAAAGAGATATTTTTCCGAAGAAGATCTACATACAGATGGCCAAGAGACACAGGAAAAGATGTTCAGCATCACTAATTATTAGGGAAATGCAAGTCAAAATGATAATGAGGTATCACTTCAGACACATCAGAATGGCTAAATTAACAAGACAAGAAATAACAAGTGTTGGAGAGGATGTGGAGAAAAGGGAACCCTCATACACTCCTGGTGGGAGTGCAAGCTGGTGCAGCCACTATGGAAAACAGTATGGAGATTCCTCAAAAAATTAAAAATAGAACTATCATATGACCCAGTTATCCCACTACTGAATATTTATCCAAAGAACATGAAATCAATAATTCAAAAGATATAGGCACCCCTATGTTCATAGCCACATTATTCACAATAATAATAATTAGTATTTTAATCTGGATATAGTGTCTTCACTGACTCTTGGTTGCCATTTCATCCTCCACCGAGAACCACAGTTATCTTCTAGCTCTGTTTATGACCCTTTCCTCCTCCCGAATTGTTGACGACTTCCTTTTGTCTCCTGGCTAAACTCCAAGCTGTAGGGCGTGGCTCCTGATGCCCACACTGGAGATCCCCAGTCAAGCGTCTGGTCTTGTGTCCTTTCCATTTCCTGCACCCATTTTCATCACACCAGATTAGTTTTTGTTCTCAGAAAATTCTATTCTGATGTTCCTGGCTCTCTGAATGCTATTTCCTCTTCTGGAATGTCATCTCCCTTTGCCTCACTTGGTTAAATCCTATTCTTTAAGGCCCAGATCAAGTATTATCTCTACAGCTTTCTTTGACTTATTCAACTTCTCTCCCTCATTCCTGCTGTACTGCTCCGGCTCCTCCTCCTCCAACTCCCTGCGACAGCAACTGCTCCCTCTGAGTTCCCATGCTCACTTCACATGCTTATCAGGCAAGGTGAGTCTCTGCTCACATCTTCTGAGACGGAGGGATCCTTGAGGATGAGAATCACGAATGTGACCTTGGTATAAACAGACTCAGAGGAGAAGGCAAAGAAGTAGGACAATCCCTGGCAGCCAGCTGCAGGGTGCTGTGGATCGCTCCAGGGATTGCTGCCCTCGCTCTGGCTGCACCACAGCCTCAGCTCATCCTGCTCCCAGCACTCAAGGTGCGAGAACCTCGGGAAGCAATGAGAAGCTGGGAAAGAGCCCATTCATCTATTTGATGCATGGCGGGCATCAGCTGGACAGACAGAGAGCACTTACTGGCCTGGGGATCTTATATGAATCAGTGAATAGTCCAGCTCATCTTCTGGTCTTTCTTTGGCTCTGACATTGTCAGTCAGACACGTCAGGACTGGAATTGAGGAAAGAAGCAAAGTTGAAGGCCAGATGGCTACTACCCCTGGAAAGAAGGCTCAATGACCTCTTTACAACTTCGTGAATAATAATACAACTGTGATATTGAAATGCTCCTTCCAAGAAAATATCTCCTTGCTTTGTAGAATGACCCCGGAGTCAAGAAACCTGGGCACCAAGCAGCAGGTAATAGTGGTTAGAGGAGGGGAGCTTGGGAGCCAGACAGTCTGCCTTTGCATCCAGGTCCTATCACTCCCTAGCTGTGTAACCTTGAGCAAGTTACCTAACCTCTCTGTGCCTAGATTTCATTGTCTGTAAAAGGAGAATAATAGTAAATAGTTTGAGTAAAGTGTTTACAACTATGTCTGACTCATAGTAAGTATTAAATAAGGTTGGCTTTCCTAGTGATTTTAACTCTGTCATCTATGAGATTTGTGACCTTGGGCACGTATGCATCACCATTCTATACAATCTATAATATTCTATAGCTATATGCCTGATCCTGATGAAACTCAGCTTTGTCAATAATGACACCTGATGGAGAAGAAAACAGCTGTTCTCTCTTTCTCTGACTGGAGGTGTTTATTTCCATGCAGTGGCCAATCTGTCTTTCTAGAATGGAGGCTGCCAAGGCCCCAACGACCCATCACTGAATTCTCTGTCCTGCCTCCCTCTCAGAGGGGCTGCCGCATAAAGACGGCAAAAAGCTGCGCAGAGTGATTCAATGACATGGCCTTAGTTTATTTGAGAAATGTTGGCTATTTGTGAAAAACGGCCTCAGGTTCATTTCAAAGTGTTTTGCCATGGGATTCGGTCACATGGCTGCTGTGATTTTTCGGTTAGAACTGAATCCCCAGGGCTGTTTTAAGATATCCTCCCGCCTTTATTTGCACTTCACACTCAGCAGACGCCAAATGAACTCAACTTGCCCCCTCCTCATCCTTCCAGGTTTGTTCTTTCTCCTTTGTTCTGTGCCTCAGTTCCCCGTACCATTTTCCTCTCATGCATCCAGCTCGCAAACCTCACTGTTGTTTTGGTTTCAATTTCTTCCCCTCTCCTGACTTCACCCCCTGCAGTTTACTTCCCCACCTCCTGGCTTTGTCCCCTCACTTCCCTCCCTGCCTCTGCTGCTGCTGCTGTGGTCCCCCCCTCAGCTTCTCTCCCCTCCACCGCTCCCCGCACCCCGACATTTGCACTGCAGCTTCTAGTTCCCGGCTTCCATCTCCTCTGGAATCCAGAGTTATCTTTCCAAAATGAAGGGGAGATAATATCACTCCTCTCCTCAAAACCCCACAGATCCTAAGGCTTGGGAAAGTGTAATACCCCCACGGGAGGCAAATTTCTTTCCCAGACTTGTGCCCACACACATTATGCCCAGGGGTTTCCACTGGCCCTATAATTCACCAAAGAAAGTGTGCCTTTTGCTAATACGTCAGGCAAATGAGTGGCTAAGGGGTTTCTGCTGAAGGCAGAACACCAGCAGTGCCTCATTTGTAGGTCTTCATATTTGACTGCCCCATTTGGTAGATTTAGTTACAATATGGTTTCAAGAATTGCGGCGATTAGAGAGGACTGCATGTTCCCTGATGAACGTACTGAGCATTGCTCTCAAATAATAGTCTTTAGTATAAAAGCATGTGGGTGTTTATTTTTCCAAGACACAGGGGAGGTAATTTAGTGAGTTGTCAAGTAATCATTGGGACAGGCTGATCCATGGCTTTCAGCACATGGAGTCACAGGTGACATGAAAGATACAATAACAGACACTCACTTCCCATGCTGGTCAGAAAGGAACTCAAAGAAGAGAAGGTACCATGTTCAGGCCCCACTCTTGAAAGCATGTGAATTTAATTCTTGTTCTGATCATCTGAGCAGGCACATTCTAAATTGTCCACTTCTTTTCATTGTCTCTCCTTGTTTAATTCCTGGCCTCCTCCGTAAGCTTCTGGTTTCATACAGATCTTTATGGCGAAAAGGAATTCAGCCTGAGAGGAGCCCCACGGGACCAGAAGCAGAGGCCTAGACTGCTCGCTCTGGGAGGGGGACATGCCTGTCCTCATGCACTCACACCTAAATGGGTCCCTGCCATCAGAGCCTGGGCAGCAGACTCAGAGACAGCAACCTGCCTGACATGGGCCTTAGCTGGTCTTCCTGAGTCTTCTTAGCCTTCTTGCCACTAATTAGGCAGGGTGCCCCCGCTCTGCCTCAATGACCCCACCCCCTCTTTCTATGCCCATGGGTTCTCTCCGTTTGCATGGACTGGGCATCACCCAGCACACCCTGGACATTCATTCTGGCCTGGCTGCCCTGCATGGCCAGTGCTGACAGACACTCTCAAGCTGCATCAGCCTCTCTGCTTGTGCTGGAACAGAAACTGTGCCAAGCTGCCCAGGGGCAGAGCCAGTGGGAAACTTTTCCTGGGCAGCATCTGGCTACTTGGCGGGGCACGGCAGGCATTTGGCAGCCTCGGATGAATTCAGGCTTTCTCAGTTGCCTGGAGTGTCAAGAGCTCACAACTATAGTTGACCTGCCATGTTGTGATGGGAGCACTGGGAATTCTAGGTCCCTTTGCACATGGTCCAGAACCAAAGGCTGATTTTGCATTCTGTAATTTTTTTTCTTTTTTCTTGGAACCTGAATATGCTTTATGCTAATCAAACATTACCTCCTTTATGTTTTGCAGCTTGTCTCAACGGTCTACTGCTTAGTCTCTGAATAAAAGGTGCTTTGCAGCATCAGTCAGAGCTATGTCAGGAGAAACTTATCATGTGTATGAAACTATGAGATGAGCCTATCACAAGTATGTCTTGCTTTAAGTAGACTGGCCAGATTAAATCCCACACTCAAACTTTCAACACTGATAAAGTATAAGGTGCTGATTTGCTGTGCAAAATTCTTTATTGGTTTCTCTAAAGCAGTGGATATTACCCTTTTATGGAACATAAAAGCTATAGATCTTCTCCCTAGAAATCTGTGGTCCGCCTGCAGTTTTCAACAAGTTTGGTAGTTGGTTCAGAGATCCCGGGATGTCATTCCTGAGTCCTCTGGTGAACCACGGACCCCAGTTAGGAATCTCTGCATTTGAGAGACATTCCACCTGGGTCACTTGATATGGAATTTGATTTCTTTTTGCTGTTCACACAAAATAGTCACGCATTCATGACCACATAAGGCAAGGCGCACAAGCACTGCACAGAATGGGCTCACCTGTACACCAACAATGCTTGGAAATTGGGTGTAATTTGCTTTTCACATTTAGCTTTCATGCTTTACGTTGTTAACAAGAAAAATGTGTGTACCTCTCCACGCCACTCAGTTTCCACTTGTGTTTCCGGGACATCAGTAATCCCCCGCCCCAAGCTGCCTGAAAAAGGAAGATCATACAAAGAAAAAGGTAGTGGTTTTTCATCACTTCGATTTCTATAGTTTGTGTCTTTCAGAGCAGTGAGAGTCTCCTTGACCCCAAGCGTCTTAGGGGCTTGGCCACCTTCTTCTGGAACTAGACTGTCAAAGTTTAAACTGGGGGGCTATTCTGAGGTCCCAGGCTCCATCCCACATTTATGTGGGTGTCAGGAGTCAAATTAAGGGCATACGTCCTCAGCCTGCACGAGAAGGAGAAAATTCTCCCCCAACTCATCACCAGCGCTCTTAGTCCTAGTGAAGCTCCCCATCTCAGAACAAGACACTGTGTGGCCCCACAGTTTGGAGTCAAGACGGTGAGGGGGGACCCTTTAAATACCTTCCAAGTTGTGAGGAAAATTCTTTTGATAAGTCTGGATGATTCTAGAGGGAGGAATCAGCTTCACAACCTTATTTCACTGATGTGTAATTTTGGATAAGATAATTTCTCTGTCTAAAAAAAAAAGAATCAAGCAGGAAAGATCTGTACCACTCAATTAGTTGAGCAATTAGAACATATCCCTTAAAAATTTGTACGCAAGTTTGAAGATTTAAATTGGTGTAGTAATCTCCTTTAAAAATAGGATGTCAGTTAGGGCCAGCCCCATTGCCTAGTGGTTAAGTTCAGTACACTCCACTTGGGCAGCCCAGGTTTGGTTCCTGGGCTACGCCACTTGTTGGTGGCCATGCTGTGGTGGTGACCTACATAGAAAATAGAGGAAGACTGGCACAGATGTTAACTCAGGGCAAATCTTCCTCAGGAAAAAAAAAATGATGTCAAGATGGAGATTCATTGGAAAATGTTAACCTTGTTCATGGGCAAAAATAATCCTGGGATAATTTTAAAGAAAAAAAGACCTCTAGAGTATAAGTGCTTTTTTTTCCTTGGTTGTAATTTCAGTTCTTTTACACTTTGAAAACTGATCCAATTTTCCAAATGCATAATATTTTAAGATTTTAAAAATTTAATTATAGAATATATAAACATTAAAATAATAAGAATAAGTGGTAAACTTCATACATTTCAAAGAAAGCTAATACAATTGGTTAAAAGATCTCCTGGCTCTAATTTAAGTAGAAAGCCTGAAATAGGGACCACAGCAATTTGCTGGCTTAGGACACACAGACATTCTTATTTTTAAGGTTGTCAGCGTAATCCTCTTCCTGAATCAGCAAACATGGTTTAACAGGCTCTCCATTTCTGGGACGTAGGTCACTGATGGTACTTGAGTTTTTTAACCTTTTCCTAGCGTCTTCATGTGTAAAGTGAAGGAGCCTCTGGTAGCTTAAGGAACAGCTCACATTGTGACTTAGGGAAGGATGAAGGTTCGTAACTGCCATGCAGGATGACTCTGGGACAATGGAAATTTACCGAGCTTAGCCTGCAGAAGTTTTCTGCTCCTAAAGAAAGGGGAATTAATTTGGTCTAAATACTTATCATAAAGCCAAAATGATCTAAGCCAGTGCTACTCAGCAACATAGGGACCTTGCACCAGAATGTAAATCAATATGGCTTCCTTCATCAAGAAAGTCTTACAATGAAGAAAATGTCAGCTGCATCTAACATTGTGTTTACTGATGATCTGGCCTAACTCCTTATCTCATCATGGGTCCTTAACACACAGTCTGCAGATGGCTGCTGATCTTTGAATCACACTTTGAGTAATACTGGTCTAAAGTTAGATCTCTTCAATTTGTACTTCTAAAAATCAACATTTTTTCACTTGAAAACATTTTGGTGGACACATCTCCATTATTTTTGAGTGTGACTAGGCCTGGAGTCAAAACATCTAGATATAACTTATCTTCTTAGTTAGCTAAGAAATTGGAAATGTGGTGGTCCATATTTCCTAGAAAGTTGTGAAGCATGCTTTCCTCTCCAAATATAGGAATACCTGACTTGAGTTTTTCAGCCTCTTGGTTTCCTATATAAATGCAGCTGCTTTTTACCCTTGTGATCATTCTGTAGGGTAGTAGGCTCTGCATGTGTGTGACTGTGTGTATGTATGTAGGCTATCTTCTTCCTTGGATGTTATGGTGCAATGAATTCAGAACTAAGTGCCCTGCTTGCATACTAGTCATGGAAATAAGATTATCCTGTTGGGAACATTAAGGTATAATCAGCCTCAGGCTGCTTCCAGCCAATGTGTACTGTGTGAGTTCTATGCTACATTGTCTCCGCAATCTTTAAAAGCTTAAATATCACCATTCTGAAAATAGGTTCCTAAAGTGAAAAAAAAAGAAGAAACAAATTTCATTCCATAAGCTCCAGGTGAAAAATGTGGAAGGAACTTTTAGTGGCAGTCCCTGTAAGATACTTACATCCACATGCATCCAGATCTTGTACTTTTTGCAAATGTCAGCGACAGCTAAGAGGGGATCGAATGCTCCATACACGGTGGTCCCAGCCGTGGCACTCACAAGAAAAGGGACAAATCCCTGGGCAAACAGGAAAGACCCAAATAATGTAAAACAGGGGTTCAAGGATTCTTTTAAAAAGCTGATAGAAACAGTGGAAATTCTCCTGTCATACGCATCTGCATTTCTGGAATAATCAGAAGGATTACTGACAAGATATCTTGTTGCCTAGTAGGAAGGATGTTCATTCTCTGGGTTCAGAGTTCTCCAGGCCATTCTGTTGGACCTGCCAGTTGCCTTATGAGAACAGACATTCTGGTTCTCAGGAGGGGCTACGCTGGACCCAGAGGTGAGTAAGCTTTGTGGTGCCCACAAGCCGTATATCTTCTGGGTAGATCTTCTGGCCTTTTTTCCTCCTTTGCTTGCCTTTCTAGTCTTCCTTTTCAATAACAGGGCCTCTGAACTCAGTAAATCCCCTAGAGAGAGCAGGCAAGAAGAGAAGGAACTCCAACCAGCCTGTGATTCTCAGAGAATTTTCCAAGAGAATTCCAAGAGACTTTTCCAAGAGAAAATTCTCAGATAATTATTTGGAGTCTTAGAAGCGAGAGTGTACATGGGGCCAGCCCCAGTAGCGATGGCTTTTATCTCTCTAAGTGGTCCTCAGGCTGTCTGGCCCTGGCTAAATGAAAATTGATTGAAATAACAGGGGGTTGCTGAAAGAAGTCAGAAGAATGCCTCGAACAGGAGGAATGTCGTCGCTCCATCATGATGAGATGTAACATGACGTTACAGAGGAAGTCTTTAGGGGGCAGCAAAGCTTTAGTCTTACAGTTTATGTTACTAGAAGTAGATCTGGTACAAGAACAAGGGGAATGTCTCGCTGCCACTTTGTAGGAAAAAAAAGGCATACGAAAAGAAATATTTCTGAGTTCATAACAATGAAATGCATGTGTTATGTCATTGACCTAGGAACAGATTGTATCTAGTAAAGGTCACACTAAGAGAGTTCTAAAAACAAGCTCTCTGGCTTTTGAACAATCCAGGGGTGTAAATGACCTTCTAGAGCTTTGTGGGAACCTTTTGCAGGTCTTCAGAACGTGTTACTTCTTTTTAGAAGTAACAAGAACTCTTTTTAGAAGAATTCTAAATGACTTCCTGGACAATAAGACGCGTGGAGAGTCTAGGCAGGAAAAATTGGCTCCTTTCAAGCAAGCACACAATGGTGACTCACCCATGGCATTAACACTCCGATATTTTCCACTTGTGAAAAGATCTTTCCAGTGAGTGTCTGTTTAATGCCAGCCCTCGGCACACAGGGAGACAAGTGCTTTGGAAACTCTTACATGATCATTGTGTATATATTTATTCAGCAACTTAGATCTTGTCAAAGCAGAGCCTACAACTCAGAGGAATAACGACTGGATACAAAATTTCATATTCTCATTAAAGCTGGGAGTTTGAGGCACGGGTCTTCTTTTTAAAACAAAACCAAAGTGTGTTCTCCTCTGGATGGAAATAGAAAGATGTACCCTCTGCTTGTTACAGGCTGCATGAAGCCCCCTCAAAAAACTTACTTTTTGTTTGGCTTCAAGGATTCTTCTTTCAAGATCCGATGGGATCATTTTCCCCCTGAAAGGAAAAATAAATACATTACAAGTTGGCTTTTAATAATTTACTTTGTTGTCTTTACAAGGAGCCACGTGAGAGTAAAAGTCCAATCATTGATAATAATGATCAGTGAAAACAACTCCCTGGCTTTTTCCAGAAAGAAATGCATTTCCTCCCTGAATGATGCATGACTGTAATTTCTGACATGTTTAGGAGACTCCTGACCACACTGTGCTGTTAGAACAGCCACATGTCCCTCCACTCTGCACACAGTCTGCTTTTTAGGTCATCTTCTTAATTTGGTTAAAACAAACCTGCTTTGGAGCAAGATATTTGGCAATGAAAAGAGAGTGCAGAAAAAGGTTTGTATTCTAAATTGTCTAATGAATGGACCTGCAATTTCACATATAGATGAAATGCCAAGGAGAGAAAATCCATCCTGAAACATTTGAATGAAAATGTTAAGTCAAAGCTGCCTAATTACATTGCAAGTGCTAAAAGCATAAGACGGGCCAACAATTCATGGGCTCAAATTTCAAACAGTTAGAGAGACAGGCATTGGAGAAAGAAACATCCTTTCCTCCGCCCAATTTTTCTTTCCTGAAATAAAAATACACATAGTACTTTCCTTACTATAAAATCCCACTATTAGAATAACAAAAGGAGTCAATTTCTACAAGAAGCTAGATATGACTAGATGTGTGATCTTAGTCAAGTTACTTAATTTCCCTGTGCCTATTATTTTTATCCCTGGAACATAGTGATATTACTTATCAAGTTATAAGGATTAAATGAGTTAATAACTGCAAAATTATTTTAAAAGTGCTTGGCATATGGGAAGTATTCCATTCACGTTAGTTTTTACTGCTGAGATTATTATGCACTGTGACATCCTATCCTGAGGCTTTGCGAGAAAAACAGGCAAAGGTCAGACAGACTAGTTGTGTGGCACTGAAGGCTGTGAAATATTCTTTGAACAAAAATAGCTCTCTTGAGGTTGTTAAACTGGCTAAACTTTTCACATCAGGGTCATTGATCTAGGTTTTTAAAAGGCAATTTGGAAAGACAAATTATGGGGAGGAGGTTGTCACAATAAATGGAGGGAGGATGCTATTGGCAGTCAGGGAGCAGCAAGGGGGGCTCTGGTCTTAGTCACTATGGCTCAGTAGCCCATTTGCAGCAGTCCCTGTGATTCTATATAGAGAGTGAGCATCGGGCAACTTTATTACATTTTCCAGTGTTGTTTCGCCTAAGCTTTTGCATATTGAAATATGTTATTTTCCTATAAATTACTTTTCTAATATTTCTCCATTTTATAAAAATAATTTGGGCATTATATTTTCTACAATTTGCATTTCAGGCTAATCAAGGAGGTGTTACAAGACAGTAGGAATATAAAGCAGACGTGAGGCCCAAAAGCACTGAGAACCACTCATTTCTGTGAAGCTATTTTCCAAAGAAAGGCTGTTAAAATGCAACTATCTGAGCTACAGTAATGGACAGGTGAGCAGTGATTGGCCAGACTGGAACGGAACAAAAAGCAGTAAACGTACATTTGGTGTGAAGGGTGTGACTGCAATTCAGAGCAGCCCAGCTTTGGGAGCTTCTGTGAGATGAGGTCTCCGAGGGAGGGACCGAGGGAAGGGAGAGGTGGGGCGGTGGGGCTGGGAAAAGAGCTCTGGAGGGGGTCTCAGTCTCACTCCTGGGGTTTCTCTCTACAGCTTGGCCTGGGGACATTCCTCAAACCAGTGATTTTCAGCCTCTCCCAGACCAGGCTGTGCTAAAACACTTTGCTTCAGCCCTGATATAAACAAAGTGTTCAACTTTCAGAGGAAATTTGGATATTATATTTATCTTTTATATAAAGTTTTAAGCACATTAAAATTGCCATAGTATTTTTGTAGGTAAATAGGGAAATTGAGAGAGAATACTGAGAAATTGTTTGCAAATCTCAAATTTTACCTAGTCTACCACAAGTTAACCACCTCTGCCTTGGAGAGTTTTGGGTGGATTAACTTGACAGTCACTATTTGCTCATCTAATCACATCTGGATTTTTTTTTGTTTAACTGAGGAAGATTAGCCCTGAGCTAACATCTGTGCCAAACTTCCTCCACTTTATATGTGGGTCGCCATCACAGCATGGCTGATGAGTGGTGTAGGTCCACGCCCAGGATCCAAAGCCATGAATGTGGGCTGCCAAAGCAGAGTACATCAAACCCAACCACTATGCCATGGGGCCAGCCCCACATCTGGATGTTTTGTCAAGCACAAGGCAATAAGTTGTCACCAAGAAGTCACAGATTAGGGTACATTGGAATTGGAAGGGGTTCAAGACCTATTTCTAGAATAACTGTCTCATTTTTCAAATGAGGAAACAGGCCAAGAGAGGTGAAGTGATTGCCCAAGATCAAATGTTGTTAAAAGGCTGGAATAAAATGTCAGGGTCCAGAACAAACTGGAAGGGCCCAAACATATAGGAAACCTATTTGGAAAGGCTCAATTCTTTTTTTTTGTTTTGAGGAAGATTAGCCCCGAGCTAACTAATGCCAATCCTCCTCTTTTTGCTGAGGAAGACTGGCCCTGAGCTAACATCCATGCCCATCTTCCTCTATTTTATATGTGGGACGCCTGCCACAGCATGGCGTGCCAAGCGGTGCCATGTCCCCACCCGGGATGCGAACCGGTGAACCCCGGCCTCCAAAGCGCTACGTACGCACTTAACCGCTGCGCCACTGGGCCGGCCCCTGGATTCTTTTAAGATAAGATAAATCCTTTAAGGAAATATCTGTCTTTCATGGAGCAGGGGTGTCATTCAAGCCTGCCAGGACATTGGTAAGGAACGCAGAGTCTGTTCCATTTCCCCATCAGTGAGCTTTGGGGCAGTAGGAAGGGGCAGCCTCGTCAAATAGTCATGACCAAGCATTCGCTTCTCGCAGTGTGGAAAGCGGTGGGTGTGGCTCTTGACAGGGCAGGTCCAGCCTTTCCGAGGCACTCCACCTTCCAAGCCCATATTTATTTTGTCCACTTAGGAACCCAGAGCCTGGCACATAGTAGGTGGCAGGTCAACATTTGTTGGAGGTATGTGACTAGAAGGCCAAAGTTCAACCCAAGGATGCTATTAACATGTTCACTTTACAGTAATAACTGACCAGGTAGTATGGGGGCCTCTGGAGACAAAACTTTCCATCTTCCATTTATCCTAGAATCGGCTAAATTACTTTAGAACAATGGTTCTTAAAATTTAGTATGCATAAAAATCACCTGCGTATGTCTTTAAAATGCAGATTTCTTGGCCCTGCCCTTGGGGATTTGATTATAGGACCCAGGAATTAATTCCTTCCACAAATATTTATTGGGCACTTACTCTGTGCCAAACACCGTTGGGGTGCCTGGATAAACAGACCAGTTTCTACTCTTCAGGGCTCACATGCTAACAAGACAGATCCAACAATAACATAGTAAAGAGATGGATATGCATAGGAATCTGCATTTCTAACAAGCGCCCCAGGTGATTCTGATGCAGGTAGACTTAGGCCCACATTTTGAGACATGTTGCTTTAGAAATGGAAATTTTAGCCTGGGACGCATTTAAATAATTGTGTAACATACTAGCCAAGTACTTTTCACATGACCCGTGGTTTTGAGCCATCGTGGCTGTAGGGCAGTGAGCAGAAGGAGCTGCAGATGTAGCACGGTGCATCCCCTGCCTGCCCATGTGCTGTGGGTGAGAATATCCACAGCGAAACACAGCAGCACATTGGGAAACAACCAGCAGGCTTCTCTGAGGATGAAACGCTATCTGGCCACTCCTGGCTTTTCCAGACAAGCATCTCTTGGTACCAGGAGGCTTCGGATGGCAGCTGCTGTATCCAGTACGTCTGTTCTAAAAGTATTTCCACAGCAAAAATGCATATCTTTAAGGTTTACATATCCAGCCTTTAAGTGCACAATTAAGTAGCGACTGATGCTCTGGAATGCTGCTCTCTGTCAGAGTTTAAGAAAGGACTGCCATTAAAGTGAGGACTGCTGAACCAGGCTGCTGCTCTGGATGTGGCCATATTGTGTTGAGATCCCTGATGTTCCAATAGTCTTTAAAAATTCATATGATACTCCTGGGTCAGATAACTTCATACAGTTGCCTCAGCAAAATCCCACAATGCCAGCTAGAGTTGCCAGCAGGAAAATCTTCTTTTTGTGGGTAGAAGCAAAAGACACAGATTATGCCATGTGTAGACTTTTGACCCAGATTCACGGCTATCTTTCCATGACTCCAAAGGAGAAAACTATCTATCGTACCAAAAGGAGCACATTACGGGAGAGTGTATACCTCTAGGCAATCATCCAAATGGCCACAAGTTGGATGCTTGAGTCATGGGCGACCCTGCTCAACGGCCCTGCTGGAGCTAGTAATTCTACCAGCTTTTCCTAAGGGAGTAGAGCTTGGCTCTGTTCACAGAGACATGAGTGCAAAGAGGAAAGGATGTGTGAATTCTTCCTGTTAGAAATTGACTACTGTTCTGATACTGTAAATAGCCACACCACTGGGGTGGTGATAAGAATTACTGGTTTTTGTAAGCACTCACTGCATTATGCTTTACTCCATGATCTCTGTCCTCACACCAACCCTACAAGAGAGCTATTATTGTCCTTCTTGCGGAGAAGGAAACTGAGGCGCAGAGAGGCAGCCAAACGTGGCTAAAAGCATGGAATGTGGAGACAGAATAACAGGGTTCCTGCCTCAGATCCCATGCTAATTGCGTGTACTTGAAGAATTAAATTCTTCCTCTAACTCATTTATAAAATGATGATAATAGTACCTCTTTCACAAGGTTTACATGAGGATTAAATGAGACAGTTAATACAAAACACTATAAAGCACTAAGTATAAAACTCTGCCGGGCGTATAGTAACCACTCAGGACACATTAGATGGTCTCATTGTTGTTATTAGTAATAGCAGCACTAGCATTATGTCACTTGCAGGATGTCACACTGCTAGTAGGGGGCAGATTTCAAACCGAAGAGCTGTGTGACTTCAGAACCCAGGTTCTTAGCACTGTATGATAAATGTCTTCCAGAGCATTTATGTGGTTTAAACAAAATATCTACAATCTTGACTTAAGAAACTTTTCAGGTAGAGTTCTAAAATTGCATGACGTATGTTATATTTCCACTTGGGTTTTCTGGAAGGCCCTTGAATCGAGTAGTTCCCTGATCCCAATTCTTATTCCTATTAGCACTAATTAGTAAAATAAGAAAAACATATAACCTCCTACTAAAACATATTGCTCCATCGTCCTTTGATGATCTTGTTCTTTCTAGTATCGCACCCAAATGTTACAGGAGTGACAGAAACTTGCTAGTTTTGGGGTTGTTTTTGTTTTTAAGCTAGTCAGTGCTAAGCAAAACTATTTCTTTAACATAGATTGCAATATAGAGGCAGCAAGGGGAGTTCATGGACCCAAGAGAATTTTCAAATTGCCCAGACTGTGTGTGACTTGAAAAATTGCATGGACAGACTTGAGAAAAAGTTGTTGGCAGGAATTGCAGAGCATCAGTAAAACTTACCAGAGAGTTCTCCAGGGAAAACAGCTCCCCTGATGTGGGGAACCTATCCTAGGAAAGGCCCTAAGATAAACTAACAAACCAAAGTCAAAACAGACCGCTCAGGAAGCACTCGTACACACGACCAAGCCCTGTGCAAAAAACTTTACCATAATTATGAACAGTGAACATCCCTGGTTCCTTAACATACAGTTTGACTTGGATAAATAACTTTACTATGACAATTAACTGTATTTTTCGATTTTAAGATTTGTTTTCCAATATGTACAATGGAATCCCTTAGCCTTATGGTCAGGATATGAAAGCAGGATATTTTTGGTGATTTTTGTGTCTAATTCTAGTAATATTTGTTTTTTACTTTTTTATTTACCACTCCAAAGCATTTACTTAACACATACACACTCACTATACAACAATCCAAGTGATATGCACCTGAGGATTCCAACCAAGATGTGGTATGGAGTGATTTTCTTTTTCATATGAAATCTCCTTATGCCACCATTGGGGTTGGTACCAGTGCTAACAGGGAAATATATAGTGAGAGGAAGTGTTTGTGTGGGAAGGAAGGTGTGCTCCTCATCTCTCATCTGTAGCTGCCCCTGATGCAGGAAGGGTTAATAATCACTGGAAAAGGCTTGCCAACAAACTGTGACCCAGAGGTGAGAAGGCTGGTCAGCCAATGACGGGTAAGACCTCCAGGGGGAGGCAATCTAAGACAGGCGCGGTTGCCTGGGGGCACAGATGGAGACACGATATCGATATTGGGAGCAGGAGGGGCCGTTGCCTAGGAGACCTTGCCTGCTCCGAGATAAAAATATACGAGCACAGCAATAACATGATAATATCAAAACAGAGGCCGAGGGAGGGCTCCTTGAGAAATCACTAAGAATTCTTGGCATTTTGCTAATTACTTCATCTAGAACACCTGTGTATGTTTAACAGATGTAAGCTATGTATATATTGAAACTCTGGTTATAATAAACTCAGAGTGGCCATCAGCCCTCTCTGCATCTATCCTGATGTGTACACTGGATTGCGACACCGACATCATCACTCCTCCTTCTCCTCAAACCATCATCCCTCTTCCCTGAAAATGTTGGTAGAGAGAAAAAAAGGATTATGATAAGTTCAGTTTACCATATAAGAAACCACGCTTGGCTATTCTAAATAACCTTTGAGTCAAGAGGAGGTCAAAACTGCAATTATAGAACATTAAAAATTAATGACTTGAGAATACTACATATAAAAATGTGAGAAGCATCCTAACTCATTCTCAGAGGAAAATGTATAGCCTGAGATGCTTTTGAAATTAAATAAGAGAATAAAAATAACTGAGTGAAACATTTAATCTAAGAAGCTATGAAAACAACAAGAAGCAATGTAGGCAGAAAGAAGGAATGAATTTTTCAATGAATTAGAAACTTTATAAATTAAACTTCATTTATAAATTCAAAAGCTGATACACTGAAAAGATCAATGAATATAAAAATATCTGATTATTCCAATAAAGAAAAGAGAGAAAATGTAACATTTGAAATGAGAAAGGAGTTTATGGATAAAGAAATTTTAATATTATAAAAGAATTATATGATGTACAGCTTTATGCTATATCTTAAAATATTTTAGGAAATAGATAATTTTTTCCCTAGGAAAATGTAAACGAAAAGAATTGATTCAAGAATATATAGAAAATTTGAAAAAAACTAATAACCAAGAAATAAGTGGGGGAAAATTTGCCAAAAAACTACCCCCTAAAATGCCAGGCCCAGATGCTTTAGGAGTGAATTTTAAGAAGTCTACTATCAGCAGATGATGCTCTTTAAACTCTTATAGGGAAGACAGTGGAAAGCTACTGAATTCTTTTTCTGAAACTATCTAATTCCAAAAGCAAAATCTATCAAAAATAGCCCAGAAAAATCTATAGATGTATCTTACAATACAGCTGCAAAAATCCTAAATATAATAGAGAATATAATCCAGAAGGAAATTAAAGATTAACATGGAACCAAGTAGGATTTGTTGCAAGAATGCAAAGAATGGAAGGGAGGTAAAATAATAATTAGTAACTGAAACTAGAAATGAGTAAACTGAAACTAATCTATAAGAAGAAAAAATCAGAACTTTACCTAAGGATACAAAAATGATTTGGATAAACAGAGAGATACATCATATTTTTGATGAGAAAACTAACATTGCAAATACATGCAAATAACACAATTCCAACAAGACCCCCAGTAGGAGTTTTACAGGAATGGAAACCTGGGAAAATAATTCTGATGTACAACTGGATGAAAAACATAAGTAAGAATATTCACTTTTTAAAAAGTAGAGAAAAAAAGAATGGGCAGAGGACAGATTTTTCTCTACTAGAGTGTTGAACATATTGTATAACTATAGTTACTTAAAAGTATGCTAATGGCGCCAAATAGGAAAATCAGTGGAACAAAAGTAAAAGTCTAGAAACAGGCCCAATATGAATATAATATATCCGCACCAGTGACTGAAGTATTTTTTTGATCTCCTATGGTGTTGGTGTTGATACAACATTTGGCAAAAGATAACCCAAACTAATAATGATAATTACATACCTCTCAAACATCATAGATCAAAATAAATTTCAGTTAGATCAACTATTAAAATAATAATACAAAGGTTCTAGGAAAAAAAGATGTATATTAACATATTCCAAAACAGGGAAGACTTTCTAAAGAAGGCAGCAAAGGTAGAGAATGAATAATTGATGACAACTCTGACTACCAAAAATGCAACATTTTAATAAATACCACAAATAAAATTAAAAAGCAAATGATACATTTTGGAAAACATTTACCAGATACCTGATAAAAGAGGGCTTTTCTTTTTCAACTACACATAACTGATAAGCATAAAATGCTTAATTACCAAAAATGTAAATAAAAACATCAATAATAAAAAAAGTTTCCATCCATCAAATTGACATAGGTCACTTAAGGTTTTAGATCCTAGGATTAGTAAGGACATGATGAGCAGTTACCCCAGTTCTTTTTTTTTTTTAAAGATTGGCACCTGTTGCCAATCTTCTGGTGTTTTTTTTTTTTTTCTTATTCTTCTCTCTAAAGCCCCCTAGTACATACTCGTATATTCTAGTTGTAGGTCCTTCTGGTGGGACGCTGCCTCGGCATGGCTTGATGAGCAGTGTCACGTTCGCACCCAGGATCTGAACTGGCAAAACCATGGGCCACTGAAGCAGAGCACATGAACTTAACCAGTGGCCATGGGCTGGCCCCCTACCCCAGTGTTTTTCTGAAGGGCAACATGCCAGCAAGTATCATAACTCTTAGTATAGGTACAGTCCTGGGCTTAGAAATTCTATTTCTAGGAATTTATCCTAGGAAAATAATATAAGTATGTGTGCAAATATTTAACCACAACAATGTTTATGTTAGCATTTTTTAAAATAGTGAAACTTTAACTCAGACGTCTGACAAAAGGAGATTTGTTAAGTAATATGAATTCTAAACAATAAGTATTAAATAGTGATTGAAATCATTGAAGAATTTCTAATGACATGAAAGTTACCCATAGTATTTTATTATGTAAACAACACATTTCTAATCAGTAAGTTGTATGATTAAATATATAAAGATATATTTGAAACTATATGCATCAAAGATTATGTCTAGGTCCTTCTATTTTCTTATTTTTCTACAATGAATATGTGCTGCTTCTGGAATAAGAAAAGAAAACAATGTTGTTTTTCAAAAAAAGAAGGCACTATTCCTTACCTAACACCATATACAACAATTAATTCAAAATGGATCAGATACTTGAATATAAGAGCTAAAACTATCAAACCTTTAGATTAAAACATATGGCAAAATGGGGCCAGCCCAGTCGTGTAGTGGTTGAGTTTGTGAGCTGTGCTTCAGTGGCCCAGGGTTCACTGGTTCAGATCCAGGGCACAGATCTACACACCTCTTATCAAGCATGCTGTGGGAGGCATCCCACATATAAAATAGAAGAAGATGGGCAAAGATGTTAGCTCAGGGCCAATCTTCCTCAAAAAAAAAAAAAAAGGCAAAAACTTCATGATATTGGATTTGGCAATGGATATGACACCAAAGGCACAAGCAACAATAGGAAAAATAGAAGAACTGGACCTCATGGAAATTAAAAACTTTTGTGCAACAAAAGACACTATCAACAGAGTAAAAACGTAGCACACAGAATGGGAGAAAACATTTGCAAATCATATATTTCAAAAGAGAGTAATATCCAGAATATATAGAGAACTTCTTAAACTCAACAACAGCAACAAAAAACCCAATTCAAAAATGACCAAATGGACCTAAGAGACACATATGTAACATTCCATCCAACCAGCAGTGGAATACACATTCTTCTCAAGTGCACATGAACATTCTCCAGAATAGACCATATGTTGCCCACAAAACAAATCTTAACAAATTTAAGAGATTGAAATCATATCAAGTATGTTTTCCAACTACAATGGTCTGAAACTAGAAATGAGTAACATGAATAAAATTAGAAAAATCATAAATATGTGGAAATTGAACAACACACTTTTGAACAACCAATGGGGAAAAGAAGAAATCAAAGTAGAAATAAAAAGGATTCTTCAGACAAATGAAAAGGGAAACACAACACTCCAAAACCAACAGTATGCAACAAAGCAGTTCTAAGAGGGAAGTTTATAGTGATAAATGTGTACATTAAGAGAAAAGAAAGATCTCAAATAAACAACCTAACTTTACATCTCAAGGAACTAGAAAAAGACCAAATGAAACCCAAAGTTAGCAGGAGGAAGAAAATAATAAAGATTAGAGCAGAAATAAATGAAATAGATACTAGAAAGACAATAGAAAAGATCAACAAAACTAAGAATAGGTTTTTAGAAAAGATAAACAAAACTGACAAACCTTTAGCTAGACTCACCAAGAAAAAAAAAGAGAGAGAACACAAATAAATAAAATTATAAATGAAAAAGGAGACATCATAATTGATACCACAGAAATACAAAAGATCCTAAAAGACTACTAGGAAAAATTATATATGTCAACAAATTGGATAATGTAGGGAGAAAAGGGTAAAATTCTAGAACCATACAACATTCAAAGACTGAATCATGAAGAAATAGAATTTCTGAACATACCAAAAACCAGTAAAAAGATCGAAGCAATAATCAACAACCTTCAACAAAAAAAAGCCCAGGACCAGATGGCTTCACAGGTGAATTCTACCAAAGATTTAAAGTGTTAATGCCAATCTTTCTCACATTCTTCCAAAAAATTGAAGAGAGGGAATACTTCCAGACTCATTTCACAAGGACAGCACTACTTTCATACCAGAGCCAGGTAAGGACACTACAGGAAAAGAAAATTACCGGTCAATATCCCTGATGAACATAAACGCAAAAATCCTCAAAAAATACTAGCAAACTGAATTC
Organism: Equus quagga; assembly: GCF_021613505.1. Taxonomy (NCBI): domain Eukaryota; kingdom Metazoa; phylum Chordata; class Mammalia; order Perissodactyla; family Equidae; genus Equus; species Equus quagga. The sequence goes on from NC_060278.1 coordinate 9,169,310, forward strand.
AACAATACATTAAAAGGATCTTACAGAATGATCAAGTGGGATTTATCCCTGGGATGCAATGATAGCTCACTATCCATAAATCAATCAATGTGATACATCACAATAACAGTATGAAGGATAAAATTCATATGATCATCTCAATAGATATAGAAAAAGCATTTGACAAAATTCAATATCCTTTCATGATAAAAACTCTCAACAAACTGCATAAAACGGGAACATACCTCAACATAATAAAGGCCAATATGACAAGCCCACAACTAATATTGTACTCAATAGTGAAAAGCTGAAAGCTTTTCCTCCAAGATCAGGAACAAGGATGGAATGCCCACTCTTACCACTTCTTAGTACTGGAGGTCTTAGCCAGAGCAATTAAGCAAGGAAAAGAGAAAAAAAAGACATGCAAATTAGAAAGAAAGAAGTTAAATTGTCTTTGCAGATGACATGAACTTACATGTAGAAAACCCTAAAGACTTTACAAGAAAACTGTTAGAGCTAATAAATGAATTCAGTAAAGTTGCAGGATACAAAATCAACATACAAAAATCAATCCCATTTACAATAGCATCAAAAAGAATAAAACACTTGGGAATAAATTTAACCAAGGAAATGAAAGATCTGTACACTGAAAACCATAAGATATCAATGAAAGAAGATGCAAATAAATGGAAAGATGTCCCATGTTCATAGACTGGAAGAATTAATATTGTTAAAATATTCATACTACCCAAAGCAATCTACAGATTCAATGCAATCCTTATCAAAATTGCAATGGGATTTTTCACAGAAATAGAAAAACTTATCCTAAAACTTGTGTGGAACCACAAAAGAAGCCAAATACTCAAATAACAAATTTTAAGAAAGAAGAACAAAGTTGGAGGTATCACATTTCCTGATTTCAAACTATATTACAAAGCTATAGTAATCAAAATAGCATGGTACTGGCATAAAAACAGACACACAGACAATGGAACAGAATAGAGAGCCAAGAAATAAACCTACACACGTACAGTTAAACTAATCTTTGACAAAGGTTCAAGAAGACACAAGGGGAAAAGGATAGTCTCTCAAATAAATGGTGCTGGGAAAACCAGACAGCCACATGCAAAATAGTGAAAATGGACCACTGCCTTATACCATACACAAAAGTTAACACAACATGGATTAAAGACTTGAACATAAGACCTGAAACCATAAAACTCCTGAGAGAAAACATAGGTGGTAAGCTCCTTGACATTGGTCTTGGCAACGATTTTTTGGATTTGACACCAGAGGCAAAGGCAACAAAAGAAAAAATCAACAAGTGGGAATATATCAAACTAAGAAGCCTCAGCACAGCAAAGGAAACCATCAACAAAATGAAAAGGGAACCTATGGAAAGGGAGAAAATATTTGTAAGCCATATATCTGATAATGGTTTAATCTCAAAAATATATAAGGAACTCCTACAATCCAATAGCAAAAACCAAATAAACTGATTAAAAGATGGACAAAAGACCTGAATAGACATTTTTCCAAAAAAGACATACAAATGACTAACAGATATATGAAAAGGTGCTCAACATCACTAACCATCAGGGAAATGCAAATCATAAACCACAATGAGATATCACCTCACACATATTAGGATGGCTATTATAAAAAAGACAAGAAATAACAAGTGTTGGTAAAAATGTGGAGAAGAGGGAACCCTGGTATTTTGTTTGTGGGAATGTAAATTGGTACAGCCACTATGGAAAACAGTATGGAGGTTCCTCAAAAATTAAAAATAGAACTACTATATGATTCATGAATCCCGCTCCTTGGTATATAGCCAAAGGAAATAAATCAGTATTTTGAAGAGATCTCTGCAGTCTTATGTTCACTGCAGCATTATTCACAATAGATAAGATTAGAAAATAACCTAAGTGTCGTTTATAAGTGAATGGATAAAGAAACATGGTGTATATACACAGTGAAATATTATTCAGCCATAAAAAGAAGGAAATTCTGCCATCTGTGACAATGTGGATGAACCTACAGGACATTATGCAAAGTGAAATATGCCAGACACAGAAAGATAAATACTGTATAATCTCAGTTATATATGGAATCTTAAAAAAGTCAAACTCATAGAAGCAGAGAGTAGAATGGTGATTGGCAGGAGGTATTGGGTGGAGGAAATGAGAAGATGTTGGTCAAAGAGTACAAACATCCAGTCATAAAATGAATAAGCTCTGAGGATCTAATGTACAACCGGGTGACTATAGCTAATAACGTTTTGTACACTTGAAATTTGCAAAGAGAGTAACTCTTAAGTGTTCTCACTGCACACACATGAAAATAGTAACTTTGTGAGCTGATAGATGTGTTAATTAGCTTGATTGTGGTAATGATTTTACAATGTATATGTGTATCAAGTCATCACATTGTACACCTTAAATATATACAATTTTTATTTGTCAATTATACCTCAATAAAGCTGGGAAAATATTTCTTCAAAACAAGTAAAAATAAACTGGTGAAATTAATTTTAAAAATTGGGCAAAGGACTTGAATACACATTTCTCCAAAGTAGACGTACAGATGACAAATAAGCAAGTGAAATGTTGCTCAGCATCAGTAATCCTTAGGGAAACGAAAATCAAAACCACAAAGAAATACCTCCTCGCACCCATTAGGATAGCTACTATAAAAAACAAACAGAAAATAAAAAGTGTTGGCACCAGTGTAGAGAAATTAGAACCCTTGTGCGCTGTTGGTAGAAATGTAAAATGGTACAGTCACTATGGAAAACAGTATGTCCCTTCCTCAAAAAATTAAAAATAGGGGGCTGGCGCAGTGGCATAGTGGTTGGTTCATGCATTCCACTTTGGTGGTGCAGATTAGCCAGGTTTTGATCCCGGGCATGGACCTAGCACCACTTGTCAAGCCATGCTGTGCCAGCGTCCCACATAAAGTGGAGGAAGACTGGCACAGATGTTAGCTTAGCCACAGTCTTCCTCAAGCAAAAAGAGCACAGGGCCAATCTTCCTCACACACACACAAAAATTAAAAGTAGAATTACCATATGATCTAGCAAGTCCACTTCTGGGTATATACCCAAATAATTAAAGGCAGGGCTCAAAGAGATATCTGTACACCCATGTTCACAGCAGCATTATTCACAATAGCTAAAATGTAGAAGCAACTCAAGTGGTATGTACATACAATGGAATATTATTTAGCCTTAAAGAGGAGAGAAATTCTGACATACACTACAACATGGATGAACCCTGAGGACGTTACGCTAAGTGAAATAAGTCAACTACAAAAAGACAAAAAGGAGTGAGGTACCCAGAGTAGTCAAATTCATAGAGACAGAAAGTATAATGGTGTTCTCCAGGGGCTGGGGGAAGGGGAAATGGGGAGATGTTGCTTAATGGGTATAGAGTGATAGTTTTGCAAGATGAAAAGTTTTAGAAATGGACAGTGATGATGGTTGCACAATATGAATGTAATTCACATCACTGAACCGTATACTTAAAAAAGTTAAGATGGTAAATTTTATGTGTATTTTACCATAGAAAAAAAAATTGGGGAAAAAAAAAGAAGGGGTCATGTTTAACTAGTGAACACTAGCAGTTCTCTTCTCAGTCCAAGCCCTGATTATTCACTTCCAAGCTATGTGTCCTTGGACATGAGACACCTCTGCTGGGGTTATGAGTCAGATGGAGAAAGGAGAACTTACCATACTGTTTAGGACTGTTGTGTACATAGAAACTTCACAAACTATGTAAGCATCAGGTAAATGTGAGGGAATGTACTCTTTTGTGTCTCTAATAAATAAATTAATTAGATCAATTGTGTAAAATGCTTTGGACTATGCCTAGCACATAATAAACACTCACTAAGTATCAGCTATTATTTTATAATCCTTCCTAATATAGGACATAATGAAGCACACCCCCCTCCCCCCAGTACCTCAGAGTTCCCTGCATCTGAATCCACAGGAAATATGACACTCAGAGGTCTTGCCACAGCCCTGCTCAATAATAATTGATTCAAGGTCTCTGTGAAGTTTATTCTGTTACAGGGCACTCAACAGCCCCCAAGGACCTGAAAGGGTTAATTAGCTTCCCTAACCACCTTCAGGCACTGGCCACAATTCAGCTAATTTAATAAAAGAGTATAATAACCTCAGATTATTTATACTTTGAATTGTTTAAATCACTTTTATGATAAAGAGTGGTACTTAAGCATAGAGAAATGTAACCTAACTGTAATTTATAAAACTAAATGGTATGTTAAAAGAAAAAATTAAAATGTATGCAAAATCATAAACAGTTAATTTTGTGATATAAAAGTATTAATCAAAATAGTTAACAGATACCATTATGGCAGAGTAGAATGTTTCCCTTAGACTCTCTCCTCTAAGATGCAATGAAAAGGACATTCATAAACCAACAGAGGACATTCACACAACACAAAGACATCTGAGATACCCACACAGCCATATGTCTGAAGGTGGAGGTGCTGGACCCCCGGAGGAAGTGGAAGGAGGTAAGGGGATCTCTTCTCCCTCCTTAATGGCAGTGACCCTGGGACTGGGTGCAGTTCTGAGAGGAGAGGGGGGAGGGACAGCCCTCCGCAGGAACACCTTTGCTCCCCAAGTTCCCTCTCAGCCCAAGGGAAAGCCCCATACAGAGGTGGCTAAACTATTGTGGGGTGTCTTCATCAAGCCAGCACTCCAGGAGAGCAGGTAGTGAGGGCAGAGCGAGAAGCCCTCAGGATTCTGCAAGTGGAAGAAAGTGCCCCTCCCCCTGCCTGGCACTCCAGTTCAGCCACTTACTAGAGTGCTTGTGCATATGATGGAAAAGCAGCTGCTGTGACCAAGTGAGCAAGTGAGTTGTGGATCAAGGCAGGTGCAGAATACACAGCTCTTGACCCCCACCCAGTGGTGGAATGTGGAAGCCATGACCAAATATCACTATGCAGACGCAAAAATCCAGACTATCAAACAATATGAAAAAATATTTTAATACTCCAGACCAGAAGATAAATGACAAGCACCCAGAAATCAATCCTGAAGGCACAGAAATTTATAATCTAAATGACAGAGAATTCAAAGTAGCTATCATAAAAAAACTCAATGAGTTACAAGAAAATATAGATAGTTCAACAAAATCAGGAACTTCTTCACAAAAGAGATTGAAACTATAAAGAAAAACCAATAAAAAATGTGGGAGATGAAGAACACAATGATTGAGATAAAGAAAAATCTAGAATCCCTGAATAACAGAGCTAATTTATGGAGGACAGAATTAGCAGCTCGGAGGACAGAAACATAAAAATGGCTCTGTTGGTGGAGGAGAGAGAACTAAGACTAAAAAGAATGAAGAAATTCTCCAAGAAATATCCAACTCAATTAGGAAATGCAACATAAGGATTCTAGGTATTCCAGAGAGAGATGAGAAGGAGAAGGAAGCAGAGAGCTTGTTCAAGGAAATAATAGCTGAGAACTTCACAAACCTGGGGAAGAAGCTGGAAATACAGGTGAAAGAAGCTATTAGATCTCATAACAATGTCAATGTTAAAAGACTTTCTCCAAGTCATAGAGTAGTAAAGCTGGCAAAGTCAATGACAAAGAAAAAATATTAACAGCAGCAAGGCAGAAGAAAATAACTTACAAAGGAACCCCTATCTAGCTTTCAGCAGATTTCTCAGCAAAAACCTTGTAGGCTAGGACATAGTGGAATGACATATTCAAAATTCTGAAAGACAAAATGTTTCAGCTAAAAATACTCTATCCAGAGAAAATGTCCTTCAGATATGATGGAGAAATAAAAACTTTCCCAGATAAACAAAAGCTAAGGGAGTTAATTGCCACAAGACTCTCCTTACAAGAAATGATCAAGAAGCCCCTCATACCTGAAAAAAAAGGGAAAAGAACAGGATTACAAAGCCTTGAGCAAGGAGATAAATAGGCACACAAATAGAAAATTGCAGCTCTCTATCAGAACAGGTTAGCAAACATTTAATTATCACATTAAAGATAAAGGGAAGGAAAACATCAAAAATAAATACAATCTTGTTATTTTAACCACAAATTTACAACACAAGATGGAATAAATTGAGACAATAATAACTTAGAAGGGGAAGAGGAAAGGATGGAATTGGCTTAGTCTAAGGAAAGAAGAGGCTATCAGAAAACGGACTATCACATCTATGAGATTTTTTTATACAAACCCCTCATGGTAACCACTAAACAAATAATCAGAACAGAGACACAAATGATAAATAAAGAGAAAACTAAGAAAACTATCATAGAGAGTTACCAAACTGAATTGGTAGACCAAAATACACAGGATGAAAAACAAGGGAAAGGCAGAAGAATCAGAAAACGAGTGATAAAATGGCAGTTTTAAGCCATCATATATCAATAATCACTTTAAATGTAAATGTATTGAATTCTCCAATCCAAAGACATGGAGTGGCTGGATGGATTAAAAAAACAAGACCCAACAATATGCTGCCTCCAGGAAATACACCTCAGCTCTAAAGACAAACACAGGCTCAGAGTGAAGGGATGGAAGACAATACTCCATGCCAATGGCAAACAAAAGAAAGCAGGTCTTGCCATACTTATATCACAAAAAGTAGACTTCAAGACAAAACAGGCAATAAGAGAAAAAGAGGGACAGTACTATAAGGGTGAAAGGGACACTCCACCAAGAAGACATAACATTTATAAATATATACGCACCCAACACAGGAGTAGCAATGTACATAAAGGAACTATTAACAAATCTAAAGAGGAAATATTAACAAAAACACAATAATAGTAGGGGACCTTAACACCCTGCTTATATCAGTTGATAGATCATACAGACAGAAAGTCAATAAGGAAACAGTGGATTTAAATGAAAAACCAGACCAGATAGACTTAATAGTTGTATATAGAACACTCCATCCAAAAAGAGCAGAATATACATTCTTCTCAAGTGCACATGGAGCATTCTCAAGGATGGACCATATGTTGGGAAAAAAGGCAAATCTCAATAAATTTAAGAAGATTGAAATTATATCAAGCACCTTTTCCAATCATAATTCTATGAAATTTGAAATCAACTACAAGAAAAAAGCTGGGAACATGACAAATGTGTGGAGACTAAACAACACGCTACTGAACAACCAATGGATCATTGAAGAAATTAAAGGAGAAATCAGAAAATACCTGGAGACAAATGAGAATGAAAATACACCATACCGATTCACATGGGATGCAGCAAAAGCAGTCCTAAGAAGGAAACTCATAGCAATACAGGCCCACATTAACTAACCAGAAAAATCTCAAATAAGCAATCTTAAACTACACCTAACAGAACTAGAAATATAAGAAGAAAGCCCAAAGTCAGCAGAAGGAGGACAATGATAAAAATTAGAGCAGAAATAAATGAAATTGAAACAAACAAACAAAAACAGTAGAAAGGATCAATGAAAGAAAGAGCAGGTTCTTTGAGAAGATAAATAAAATTGACCAACCTTTAGCCAGACTCACTAAGAAAAAAAGAGAGAAGGCTCAAATAAATAAAATTTGAAATGAAAGAGGAGAAATTACAACAGATACCACAGAAATACAAAGGATTATAAGAGAATACTATGAAAACTATACGCCAACAAAGTGGACAATCTAGAATAAATGGATAAATTATAAGACTCATACAACCTCCCCACACTGAACCAAGAAGAAATGGAGAATCTGAATAGACCAATCACAAGTAAAAAGATTGAAAGAGTAATCAAACTGCCCCCCCCCCCCCCCCCCCCCCACCAAAAAAAACTCCAGGACCAGATGGCTTCTCTGGAGAATTCTACCAAACATTCAAAGAAGACTTAATACCTATCCTTCTCAAACTATTACAAAAATTTGTGGAAGATGGAACACTTCATAACATTCTATGAGGCCAACATCACTCTGATACCAAAGCTAGACAAGGACAACACAAAGAAGGAAAATTACAGGCCAATATCACTGATGAACATAGGTGAAAAAATCCTCAACAAAATATTGGCAAACTGAATACAGCAATACATTAAAAAGATCATATACCATGACCAACTGGGATTTATACCAGGGACACAGGGATGGTTCAACATCTGCAAATCAATCAATGTGACACACCACATTAATAAATGAGGAACAAAAAACACATGATCATCTCAATAGATGCAGAGAAAACATCTGACAAGATCCAACATCCACTTATGATAAAAACTCTCAGTCAAATGGGTACAGAAGGAAAATACCTCAACATAATAAAGGTTGTATTTGACAAAACCACAGCCAACATCAAACTCAATGGGGAAAAACTGAAAGCCATCCTTCTGAGAACAGGAACAAGACAAGGGTGCCCACTCTCGCCACCCTTATTCAACATAGTACTGGAGGTTTTGGCCAGAGCAATTAGGCAAGAAAAAGAAATAAAAAGAGTCCAAATAGGCAATGAAGAAGTGAAACTCCCATTGTTTGCAGATGACATGATTTTGTATATAGAAAACCCTAAATAATCCACTGGAAAACTATTAGAAATAATCAACAACTACAGCAAAGTTGCAGGGTACAAAATCAACTTACAAAAATCAGTTGCATTTCTATACTCTAATAACAAGCTAGCAGAAACAGAACTCAAAAATACAATCCCATTTACAATTGCAACAAAAAGAATAAAATATCTGGGAATAAATTTAACCAAGGAGGTGAAAGACCTATAAAATGGAAATTATGTTATTGAAAGAAATCAATGATGACATAAAGAAATGGAAAGATATTCCATGCACATAGACTGGAAGAATAAATATAGTTAAAATGTCCATACTACCTAAAGCAATCTACAGATTCAATGCAATCCCAATCAGAATTCCATTGACACTCTTCATGGAAATAGAACAAAGAATCCTAAAATTCATATGGGGCAAAAAGAGACCCCCAAAAGCTAAAGTAATCCTGAGAAAACAAGAACAAATCTGGAGGCATCACAATCTTTGACTTCAAAATATACTATGAAGCAATGGTAATCATAATAGCATGGTACTCTTACAAAAATAGACATACAGATCAATGGAACAGAATCGGAAGCCCAGAAATAAAACTACACAACTACAGACAGCTAATTTTCAACAAAGGAGCTAAGAACATACAATTGAGAAAGGCAAGTCTCTTCAATGAATGATGTTGGGAAAGCTGGACAACCACACGCAAAAGAATGAAAGTAGACCATTATCTCTCTCCATACACAAAAATTAACTCCAAAGGGATCAAAGACTTGAAGGTAAGACCTGAAACATAAAACTCCTGGAAGAAAATATAGGCAGTATACTCTTTGACATCATCAGTCTTAGAAGGATCTTTTTGAATACCATATCTACTTGGATAAGGGAAATGAAAGAAAACAGAAACAAGTGGGACTTCATCAGACTAAAGAGCTTCTGCAAGGCAAAGGAAAATAGGAACAAAATGAAAAGACAACCCACCAACTAGGAGAAAATATTTACAAGCCATATATCTATCAAGGGGTTAGTCTCCAAAATATGTAAAGAACTCACACAACTGAACAACAGAAAAACAAATAACCTGATCAAAAAACAGGCAGAAGATACGAACAGACATTTTTTGAAAGAAGATATACAGATGGCCAATAGGCACATGAAAAGGTGTTCATCATCACTAATCACTAGGGAAACGCAAATCAAAACTACAATAAGATATCAGCTTATACCTGTTAGAATGGTTGTAATCACCAAGACAAAAAATAACAAATGTTGGAGAGGATGTGGAGAAAATAGAACTCTCATACGCTGCTGGTGGGAATGCAAACTGGTGCAGCCACTATGGAAAATAGTATGGAGATTTCTCAAAAAACTAAAAATAGAAATACCATTTGACCCAGCTACCCCACTACTGAGTATTTATTAAAAAACTTGAAATCAACAATTCAAAAAGACTTATGCATCCCTTTGTTCATTGCAGCATTATTCACAATAGCCAAGACGTGGAAGCAGCCCAAGTGCCCATTGACTGATGATTGGATAAAGAAGATGTGGTGTATATATATATATATATATATATATATATATGCTACTCAGCCATAAAAATGGAATACTACTCAGCCATAAAAAAGACAAAATTGTCCCATTTGCAACAACATGCATGGACCTTGCGAGTATTATGTTAAGTGAAATAAGCCAGACAGAGAAAGACAAACACCATATGATTTCACTCACATGTGAAAGATAAACTAACACACGGACAAAGAGAAGACTTTAGTGGTTACGAGAGGGGAAGAGGGTCAGGGGGTGGGCACAAGGGGTGAAGGGGCACATTTATATGGTGGCTTGCAAATAATAATGTACAACTGAAATTTCACAATGCTATAAACTATTATGATATCAATTTTAAAATTTGAAGAGGAAAATAAAAAATAGCTAACAGAATTCTTGTGTTACATGGGAGCTAGGAAGGTCAGTGACTTTTCTAGTCCTGTGCCAACAGGTGTCACAAATCTTGGTCAGATTTATTTTTTGTAAGGTTTTACAGCAATTTACTAGTAATTTAGATAACTTAAGGGAACTCCTGAAGGGAGGGGTGAAAGATGGAGAAATGGAAGAGAGAGGGGAGAAAGTGGGAGAGAGAGCTAGAGAGAATTAATTTCTACAAGTACCTGTGAGTCCACACTGACAATAAATAACAGAGAGAGAGGGAGAGCTCTACCTTACAGTGGAATGGAAGGAACTAAGAAATGTAGAGGGAATGATGGAGTTTGAAAATCACTATTTTGCAACTATCATAATAATAATTCAGGCAAGAGTCATCAATGGATACTAAACTAGTAGATGGATGTTTCAGGAGGAAAATAATATTTATATAGTCTCAAAGCATTCCCTACAAGATCCTTCTTAACTGCAACGGAGAGAATAGTCATTTCACAGTAGAGAAACCTGGCAGACACACCCTTAACCAAATGGTCACAGTTGACTTCACCACTGAGGTGACAAACCTCCTGACAAGGTGCACTTGAGAAAGACAAGGGGCATCTCCCTGGAATTCCTGCCCCAAATGCATCACAGAATGTAATCATGAGGAAATATCAGACAAACTCAAATTAAGAACTATGCTACAAAAGAGATGGTCTATACTCTTCAAAAATATCCCTGCCATACAGGACAGAGGAAAGATGAGGAAGTGTTCCAGATTAAAGGAGACTAAAGAGACGTGGCAACTAAATGTAATGTGTGATCCTGTACTGGGTTAAAATTAGCACTAAAGGACATCGTTGGGACAATTGATGAAATTTGGATACGGTGTACAGATTAAATAATAGTCCTGCGTTAATATCAAATTTCCTGATTTTGATAATTGTACTGTGATTATGTAAGTGAACATGCTTTTCTTAGGAAATTCACATTGAAGTATTAAGGGGTAAAGCAGCATGATGTCTGCAAGGAATTCTCAAATGGTTCAGAAAAAACTATACCTATAATATACATATAATTTATATATGGAATAGTGTAATACTCAATATATAATATTGAATTATATCTATGGAGAGAAAGAGAATGACAAAGCAAATATGTCAGAATGTTAACAATTGGTGAATTTGGGGGTAGAGTATATGGGAGTTCTTGTTAATATTCTTGCAATTTTTTTGAGTTTGAAATTATTCACAAAAATACAAAGTAAAAAAAAAAAAAAGATTGGATTTCCAACCCTTTCCAACTCTGAGGGTTTCTGAACTGAAAGGTATCAGCAACTTGTCCACACAACGCACGTCAGGTCTCTGCCCCTCCCCTCCTCACCAGTCCTCTCTAGACCTTTCCCCTGCTTTTCCATCACCATTCCTGTTTTTTTCTCCCTCTTGTTTCCTTCCAATCATATACAATGTGAGATAATTTCAGAGTTCTCGTGAGCTCCTCAGAGAAAGATCCTACACAATTTTAGCTAAAAGAATAAGGAACTCTACTAGGGAAATGAAACCTCTGCTATCTATTTTATCCTTTCTTTTTTGCATATAATTCACATTTCCTCTCTAGGAGGTCCTTCACCTCACAGTTGAGAAGAAATAAGACCAAAAACCATCCTGGACTCAATGCCCCCTCCAGCTTCCACCTGTATTTGCCTGACTCCTCCCCTCCCCCCTCCCCTCTGGGGCTCAACCTCTGGAAATGCTGCCTGTATTTGTTTTCTTTCCTCTTCTCCCACTCACCCTTCAACTCACTGCGAATTGCCTCCGGCCCTCACTGCTCCATTGAAACCTCTCTTCTCAAACTCACCAGCCCCTTCCTTGTAAGTAAATGATGGGTGGTTGTCGACCTCATTTCATCTATTGGTAGCATCTGATACTGTTAACCGCTCCTTCTAGAAACACTCTCATGGCCCTCATGGCACAGTTCCTCGTTCTCCTCCAACAACTCTGGCTGCTCCTTCTCAATCTCCATTGTAGGCTCCTCTGACTCTGCCTGTCCCTGAAATGTGGATGCTCCTCAGAGTCTTTTCCTAGGCCCACTCTACATGGCATCCGTTGTATACCTTCCGAGCTCCAGGCTCCTATTTCCAATTGCCTACCTGACACCCTCACTTGGATGTCTCATAAGCTCATTGAACTCAACATCTCCAAATCTGAGCTTTTCACTTCAGCCACAGTTCCTTATCTTAGAGAATAGCATCTCACGGACTTAGCTGGCAAGCCAGAAGCCTGGCATTCATCCTTGACTCTTCTCTCAACCTGTACACCAATCAATCAATAATTTCTATTAATTCCAGCACTCCGTCTCCATTGCTCAGCCTACCATTCATCATCTCCTAGTCACATTACTACCATAGCCACTGACTGCCAGCCTCGAACCTACACTTCACTCTGCATTTAAAATGATCTTTCTAACATAAAAATACAATGTGGCTCTCCTGCTCAAAACCCTTCAGTGATGTCCCATGTCTTCAGCCTAAAATCCAAACAGCTCAGTATGGCTCATAAGGTGCTTTATGACAAGGACATTCTGACCACTTCCATCCAGAAATTCTTCTCAGTTCCTTGAACAAGCCAACTTCTCTCACATCCATGGCTTAGAACATGCCATGGCCTCTGTGTGTTTCAGCCTGCCTTCTGCACACCAGACTAAGTTTTGCAGCATCTGTGACTATGTCCACCTTGTCCACCACTGTGTTTCCAACCAAGGCCACTGCCTACCGCCAAAAGAAGTAGCTCACAGGGCACCCTCTTCCATCTTACAGAATTTTGTATTCTCCCAAATTATCATCCGCAGAAGAGAAGTTTTCCATCCTCGCCTGCCTGAAACTTTGGGAAAAATCCTTTTGTTCAGTGGCCTAATCCAATTCTGAAATATCCCTCAGTTTTCTTTCACAAATATTTATTTTCCTTTAGATATTAGCTCAGACTTTTCTTCTCTATCCTTAGACATGTTAATGCATAATTAATTTAGATTCCACTAATTTAAATTTTGCAAATGTGAGACCCAACAACACAAGTAAAATTCATTAACCTCATCACTGTGAATATTCAACTTGTTGCTAACAAGGAAAGGGAGCTCTTAAACTAGAACTTATAAAATCAAGGATTCATTTCACATATTTCCCTCTTTATTTATTTTTTATTTTACTGCTTTTTTTGTGAGGAAGACTGCTGCAGAGTTAACATCTGTGCCAATCTTCCTCTCTTTCACATGAGATGCTGCCACAGCGTGGTCTGTGCCTGGGATCCAAACTTGCGAACCCTGGGCCACTGAAGCGGAGCACATGAACTTAACCACTACACCACCTGGCCGGCCCCACATTTTCGTCTTTTGAATTTAATAATTAATTTTTACAAAATAGAATACTCTTTTCAGTTATAATACTTCCATTAAAGTGTAAGCCATGGTGAACTGAGTTTTCCATTACTTTATCTTGTTTTACTTATTAGTGTATATATAACAAAATTAAAATGCTTTTTGATTTTCAACTCTGAGAGAACGTATTCCAAACAAATGAAGATTTACTCTTCGTTTCTCTTTCTTCATTTTAATTGAGAGCCACATTTCACTCTGAATGGTCACTGAACTGAGCCCTGTGATTGTTAATTACGGGACCCGATCTCGTGGAATCTTCTTCCACATGTGGCTTTGGGCTTGTTGTTAGAAAAGCATAGACGGTTCTCCTTCACTAGGATGTTGCCTTCAACTGTGAGCTTTCTACTAAGTCAACTGTCTGCAGACCAGATAAAACCTGTCACTCCAGCACTGATGGACTGTGTGCAGAGTTGGAGAGAGTAACTGTAAAAAATGAAAGCCTCAGAAAGGAGGTCCAGGTTCATGTTTTGCAAAGCCTGGATGAACTTTGCAAAGCACATTGGAGGAACAAGAATGCAGATACCCACCCCGTCCGCCTCAGTGATTTTCTGAACTGCACATCTGACTTTCACAAGGACGTAGTAATAAAAACAAAATGGCTGCCAAGAGTGTTTTCACTGATTCTGACTGCAATGGGGGCTACAAACGACTGTCTAAGCCCTTCTGCTTGGCTCCTGACCCCAAACACTTCAATTTCACTTAAGCTGTCTAGGCCAGGCTCTCAGTCTTAAACTCATGCTACACAGATGATGTGAATTGTCAACATAGAATTAAAGACTATGCATAACTACAATACAGCTTTAATTTTTTCTTTTTTAACATGCTCTCATACAATACTGCTAGGAAAATAAATTGATGAAACCTTTGGAAAGGCAATTTGGCCTGATGTATCACCTTCCTTAAGAATGTTCATATAGTGTGTTCGCAATTATACTAAGAAATAATCGTAAATGGAGAAGCCCTGGGCACATCAGAATGTTCACTGAAGGATGGAAAGGTTATTTATAACAGCAACACCCAAACAGGGAAGCGTGCAGGAGAGGGCTGATGTTTGTGCTTGCTCTGTTCTAGGTGTCATTTTTAGCATTTTACGTTTGCCAACACATTTAATCTTCAGAACAACCCTATGAAGCAGATGCCATTATTTGTCCTTTTTTCCAGTAAAGAACCGGAGGCACAGAGAGCCATTTGCTGAGCTGGTGCTGGAGCTGAGGCCTGATTGCCAACAGTCCAGCTCCAGAGCCAGCTCCTCCAAATACTAACGTGCTTTCTGACATCGTCACTCCTCAAATACTATGTAGTGAAGTGTGTTTTTGTTTGTAATAATATGGAAAAACATTTATGTTGCATGTCTAGTTAGAAAAAGAAACATGATCACAAATATATAAATTAAAAAAAGAAGAAAAAAAGAACACAGCTTAATGCTTAAAAAGAGATTTTTAGACACTAGTGTGGTATTAGTAATGATCTTTGGTTGGTGGAACTATGATTTTCCATGTTATTTTCTATTATTTTTTTTAAAGTAAGCATGTATTGCTTTTTAGAAAGTAAAAATGATCATTTATCCCTTTTTATCCTGTTTCCAAACCTATCAAGCTCAACCAACTGTCGTGGTTCCTGCTCCCACCTATATTTCCATCCAGTATGCCCCTCCTCCTTGCTTCACGTCACATTTCCACCACAAATTTCTTTCTCCTGAGCCTTATTTCTCACATCTTTTGTTATCTTTTTTCTCTTTCCTTTTTTCTGTCGTCTTCCTCTTCCTCTCTCCCCATCCCACAAGGCTCATGAGCAGAAGGAGAAAAAGCCCCCCCAGCCTTAGCTGCCTGATGGCCTCCTTCCCTCTGTACCCTCCCAATGGGCGCATATGCCGATGGAGGGGCAGTGGACAGTGAGGTATTTTCTGAAACACCAATAATTTTTAGCATTGTCTTCTAGTTTTTCTCAGGGCTTCTAAAATTGTTGAAATAAAATTCTTTGACTTTAAAATCTGAGGCCACCTGGCCAGTCACTGGTTTTAGACCCCTGTGGTTTTCCAGCATTCTCGACTTTCTGCTCCTTTCTCTGCTATGGGTGAAGGACAGGCACCTTTTGGCCTCTGTCCTGGCAGCCCTGTCTGGGGTCCCTTTCCCTGCAACTCTTTTGCTTTTCCTTCTTGTTCTTCCTTCTTACCGGCCTGCACCTCTCTTTGGGGCATGATGCTGCTTCCAGAAAGTCACTTGTCCTCAGGTCAGGCTTTGGCTCCCATGAGTACCTGGCTGGCTGGCTGGCCTGGTGGACGCATCCTGTGGCCACTCCCACTGTCACTACTTGGTTTTCATAGGAGCGGAAGCAGCAATACTGATGCCATAAGGAGTGGAGTCAAGGGCCCCCTCCGTTCATTCTCCCAGCTCATCTATCAGCCACTGGGGTTCAACTCAAGGAACACCTGCTAACTAAGCTGGTTAGGGAGAGAGGGCCTGTCTAGGTGATTCTTCCCTGAATTCTGGGCTCCTTACATATAACAGTTTGGCTAAAGATTAAGAAAAATTTAAAGTCATCTAAACCTTCACCCCCAGCTAGTAATATTTTTTGTGTGCCAGTTTTCTTCTCAAATCTCAATTCTTAAGTACCTGATAGTGACAAACACTGGTAGCCTTAAAAATATAAGGCAGATTCTTTTTCAAAAGGTGTCCCCCTCACTCCAGTCCTCTGTCATTTCACACCCGCCTCATGCCGGAGCCTCTCACCTGGCATCACTACCCAAATCTCTCCTCTTCCTTGCTCCCTGAAGGGTGGTTTCATTCATGCCTTCTTGGATAAAAATGCCTGCAAGTTATCCTGTTTCCAAACCTATCAAGCTCAAAGGCTGAGTTAAGCATTTTTCCCCCCAAAAGAAAAAGTAAAACCACGTGGTTTTAATTGTAAAATGAATATGTTCATTGTAAACAATTAAACAAAATCAGGCAACGTATAAAGTGTGAAGAAGAAAGTGACAAGCCCTTGTAATTTTACCTCCCAGAGGGAGACATGCTTATTCATCAGTTTGGATTCTGAGCTTGCAAAATCCCCGGTGGCCAATGGAATCTGCCATGGCTGTCCCCTCCCCGCAACGCCTCTGGTCAGGCCCAGCTCCTTGAGCCCCGAAAGCTCATTCCTATTTCTGTGGCTTTGCTTGTAGTATTTGGTCTCCTGGAATTGCTCCCACTTTCCCCTCCACCCATCCAAGTCATCCCTAACTTTAAAAATCCAGCTTAAGGCCCTCCTGCCGCATGAAGCCTTCCAAACTACCCATGGATAGAATATGTCCTCTGTGCCATGCAAGGCAGCCATGGATCTGTCTCCTTCTGATGCTACCACATCTCCCCACCTTGACCTTATGCTTTTCCAGAGCCTCATGACATGCTGGGCAATCAAAAATGTCTACCTAATAAGTACATATGAATAAAGAGATGGTTACGTGAGTGGCTTCCTTTTAATATAGCGAAATTTCTTATTCAATTCCTTAAAGACTGAATTTAATTTTTTATAGGTTCCAGGGCAATAGGCTAGAGAAAATGTCCACAGATATTCTGTAAATGCCTTTTAATCTCTCTTACACCCATTTCCAGAGTACCTAGGAGGTTTGGGTGCCAATTAAGACAGGGATTTTCCCTAAGAGAGCTCTTTGGATCCAGCACAAAGCTGATGAGTTGCTGGAGCATTATTTACCTCCTGTCGCCCCTGCTGTAATCACTCCATCAAGTTCACATAATCCATGGTGCCTAGAATGATGACACCTCCATAAATCAGCGCTCGAATGCTGGTTGTTGCTTAAGTGCCCAGGTGATGAATATCCTTCTGCACCTTCTTGGTGCAGAATTTTTTGATTGATTTAACAAAGGTTCTGATTCAAAGAATGGGAAAGGCTCATGGCATTGAGGAGCAAGGTCCCAGGACTCCAAGCAAGAGGCCATGTGAAAGAGAAATGGAGAATGGCAGTGGCCAGGATGGAGGTAGGGTTGCTGCCCAACAGTCATCCCTGTTTTGGGACTAAAAGGTAGGTGTGTGGAATTTGCAAGTCACTAACCAAAAAGGGTTGCAGATTCGTGCTTACCTCTCATCACATCTAATCAGAACCACGCTGTCTGTTCCAATCCCCAAGGCTGCAGCTCCCTTCTTGAGAGAAAAATGACTCTGTGAGAAAAAGCATATTTGTAATTAGTTGTACGTAAAGTCAGGATCCACACCCTCAGCTGTTTTATTGTTTTCTCCTTTTATTTCTAACCTGTCCCTCCAAAGCCTGGATTGCTGAAAGAAGATGGTATCATTCACTTGGGATTTTATTTATTTTTTTGATCGTGATGAAATACACATAACATAGAACTTACTATCTTAACCATTTTCAAGTATATGATTCAGCGGCCTTAAGTCCATTCACACTGTTGTGCAACCATCACTATATCCATCTCCAGAACTCTTTTCATCTTGCAAATCTGAAACTCTGTACCCATTAAACAACGTCTCCCCATTCCTCTCTCACCAGCCCCTGACGACCACCATTCTACTTTCTACCTTTATGGATTTGACTACTCTGGGTACCTCATATAAGTGGAATCATACAGTATTTATCCTTTTGTGACTGGCTTATTTACTGAGCATAAGATGCTCAAGTTTCATCCAGGTTGTAGCATGCGTTAGAATTTCCTTCCTTTTAAATGCTGAATCATATTCATGGTATATATACACCACATTTTGTTTTTCCATTCATCCACCAATGGATACTTGGATTCTTCCACTTTTTGGCTATGAACATGGGTGCACAAACATCTCTTTGAGCCCTGCTTTGAATTCTTTTGGGTTTATACCCAGAAGTGGAACTGCTGGATCATATGGTAATTCTATTTTTGAAGAATTGCCATACTGTTTCCATAGCAGCTGCACCATTTTAAATTCCCACCAGCAGTGCACAAGGGCTCTAATTTCTCCACATCCCTGTCAACAGTTTTTATTTTCTGTTTTTTGATAATAGTCATTCTAACGGGTGTGGGGTGATACCCCATTATGGTTTTGCTTTTATTTCCCTAATGATTAGCGATATTGAGCATCTTTTCGTGTGTTTATTGGTCA
Organism: Equus quagga; assembly: GCF_021613505.1. Taxonomy (NCBI): domain Eukaryota; kingdom Metazoa; phylum Chordata; class Mammalia; order Perissodactyla; family Equidae; genus Equus; species Equus quagga. Next base: position 9,188,258 of record NC_060278.1, read on the forward strand.
TTTGTATGTCTTCTTTGGAGAAATGTCTATACAAGTCCTTTCCCATTTTTAAATAGGATTGTTTGTTTCTGTTGTTGTTTTGAATTCACTTGGGCTTTTGAGTGAAGATAACAAGACTAAAAATTGTAAATGGACCTGCTACCCCAACACACAGTAATCCAAGCCAATTTCACATATAAGGCGTAAGAACACATCAACTGCCTCCAGCAGCTATGTATTGTATGGCTCTCAGATTTATATTCTGCTTCCAAGAGATTACACTCAGTTTCTCTCAAGTTCAGTGAAACTGTGTGCATTCAAGTAGGAGGAGAAATTGGCCTTAAATCCAGCACTCCCTCCCAGACTTGCTGGAGGGGCTATTTGTTGTGCGGGTGATTGCCCATCCTGGGGTGGGCTCAGGAGGTGTCAGGGCCTGGCTTGGGCAGAACAGCATGTGGAAAAAGCCCACACTCACAAGCTACTGCTAAATCCTTGTTTGTGCTTTTGGTTATTGATTCTGGGTAGGATTCTGAATCTCAATGGCTGTAATCACTGTGCAATTTGGAGAGCTGGGAAAGGCTAACCTAAGCCCAGCTGTCCTGCATCTGCCCAGCAGCCTCTTACTATTAACTACAGATCATTAAGCTGTCCAAAGAGAGAGCCGCTTCCTCAATTTACATCTCCAAAGGGTTGCTGACTGGAATTTTAAGTTACGCTTCCAGAGAGTACCTCTTTTTGAATGCCCACTTTTGACTCATCTGAAATCTTAAATAGGCAGCATAGGAACTGTTAACACATATTTTTAGGAGTGTGTCTCATAAGCCAGAAGGAATTATATTTATAACAGCAGCAAATAATGTAAACCAGTAAATGAGGCACTGACTAGAGGCATTTAAAAAGCCCAGTGTAGCTAAGAAGTAATGAGAAAGAGCCATTAGACTCATTTTACAAGCTCAGAAAGACAAAGTGGACAATCCTTACCAAGATACCTGGAAACTGGGAGAGAAAGCTTAATTGGGTTTGGAAAGATGCATGATTCCCCCACCAAAAAAAAGCGTTCTCTCTTGCATAGTTAGCAGATCCCTGGGCCACCTCGAAGGGGAGGAGCTCGGGAAAATGGTGCTAATTTTGTCACTGCCAGGAGGGCACAGAACAGAGGAGCCAGCTGCCCCACTGAGCAAGCACAAGCTACTCAAATTAGGCCCCTCAGTGAACAAGCTCGTAAGCACTAAACTGCCGAATGGCAAATTGGGGATAAGTAAGAGATCTGGCGCACCTGGTCAATGAGAGGAAGTAGTCTTGTCTGGTCTTTAATGAGAAAGAATAGGGAATCTCAAATGAGGAGCAATTACCTAGGATAATTGATCACCGTTCCAAAGGCCACATATTTAAAGAAAAACACATGCCCAAATAGAAAGCTTCAAGATGGGGAACAAAGGTGATGTGAGGCATGAAAAAGAAAATTAGGTACCAAACACTGCATCTGTTTATTATTTTCAGGAAAAGGAGGAGGGAAATAGCTAAATGCTATCCAGAAATAGCAAGGGACCCATGGAGAGGAAGGAACTAGAGAGAAAAAAAAGGCACTACCTAATGAGGAAGAAAAAGTAAAGAAAGCTTAAATGGCATGTCTCTCTGCTGGTGAGACAACACTTGGAGAATCGTTTTTAATCCTTGGCACCATGTTTCATGGAACCATTTGTTGATGAATCAGAGCAGAGCAGCATCTGAACAGAAACCTCCTGGATGCTGAGGAGCCTGGAAACCAGGTGTCTAGAGAGAGCCCAGAGGATGCTTGGTCATGAGCAGAGGGCATGAAGGACACATGGCATGGGTGGCCTTCATATCTGAAGGGCTGTGTTAAAGCGGGAGTAGAGCAATAGACTGCTCTGGGTGGCTTCAGAAGGCGAAACTATGAAAAAACATTGGAAGCTACAAGGATTCAGATGTGTCCCCAAATCATCAAGACTCTTGTAGCCAGATGTTCATCAACAGAATAGCTGGGGAATGAGCTAACGAACAGCCCACTTACCTCCCCCACCCTGATTTTAGAAAAATAACAATAGACTCCTGATAGAATCTAGTGCTTATTTAGAACCAAAACATACTTCTATTCAAGGGTAATAGATATTAGAACCCATATGATTTTTATTTTATACTAAATTAAAAATTCAAGGTTGATGGAAGATTAATTTCTCTATCTTTTAAAAAAATCATAAGTAATCTAGATACAGGCTACATGATTCCGCTGACATTTAAAATACGTGCAAATAAGTGTGGGATTTTATAGACATAAACTAATTGTAATTGAAAAAATAAGCAGGCTTTCTGGGTTGGAGTGGGATGAGAGTATCCAGAGTAAGAATGCGTGAGAAAGAGAGCCCACAGGCTGGGCCAGGGGCATGAGCTCCGCCATTCCATCCAGCCACATGTCTGGAGGGTGCATGGCAGCGCCTTCCTTCTTAAATGGGGACGATCAATCTTACCTGCCTTTAGGGATGGTGGGAGAGTAAGGAGAATGGTAGAAAGCTCTGGGACCAGCCACTTCAGTCTCTTGACATGTCTGTTTCTCTGCCTCTACTACGATTTAGATAAGCAGTGTGGAAAGCTGCATTAATTCTTTCAAGCTATTGTTGGTCACATCCAGATATTTAACTGAAACTTACAGTCAACTCCCTAGAGGACCACAGGGTTTCAGGGAAAGCCTCTGCTGGCTCAGGGGACACAGAGATGATTAAGACAGCCCTCAGTCCCCAGCTACCTCTCTCACCTTGTCTCCTTCCTCCCCTCCTCTCTCTATCTGGTGGTAGCAGTCTTCCTCATCTTCTGTGAGCTTGCTTAACTTGATCTTGCCTCTGGGCCTCTGTGCTTGCTGTTCCATTTCTTGGAAAACCATCCTGCAGATATTTAGATGGCTCCCTCCCTTGTTCAAGGTAGGTCTCTGCTATATATCACCTCCAGAGAGACCTTTTATGACCATCTTGTAAAATAGCCCACGACCGTCCCTCTCTCTTGTCACCACATGATATCAGAGTAAATATTTATTATTTTACTGTCTGTCCCTTACTAGAACATAGGCTGCATAAGGGCAAACACTTTGTTGTAGTATACAGTTAACAAGTATTTGTTGAATTTGACTGTATGCTCAGAGAACAAGTCCAGGAAAATGTTCACTATTTATTGCCATAAACTCTGGCCACAAATCCCAATGTTGAGGTGTGGCTTTGGTGACTGGGGATGAAGGATGGTGGACTAAATGGATGCCAATGTCTCTAATCAAATGCCTGTTCTATAAGCACGTCCAGAGACCTTCTTGGCACCTACCCCAGAAGGCCTCAGCTGGGATCCTTCCCAAGCAAGAAGCAGTTGTAGGCCCTTCTAGCCAGAACAGCTGCTTAGGGGAAGGAAGAAGCAACCCAGACTTCAAATAAAGAAAAAGGACACACTAGGTTGGAAATCTTAGCTCTTAACCCTTCTATCTATTATTAAATCAAAAGCTCTATCTTCTAGCTCTAAGGTCTATCAATTGTCCTTGGCCTCGATCTTTTTGTACCAACACTCCTCCCCTTTGTGGGTAGAGTGAATGGAGTGTGTGTGGAGGAACATTAAACAGAGGTCACTGGGGGTCATTACACATCAAGGATCCCCAAAAAGTAGATCTCAAAGCCCAACCTATGAATGAGCTGGAATCTGCTTCTTTCACTCCTCCCCATGCCTTGGTCCACCCCCCTGTCAGTGACTGCAGGACCAATAGTCTTCCCGTTGTCTTCCTCCTTCTCCACACCTCTCCCACACACCCACTGGTTTGCCCTCTCTACATCCTGAGATTGGAGGAACATGATAGCTACACCTGCCTTGGAGAGACTGGGAGTCCTTGCTCCTGATTCTACCCATCAAATGGCCTAAAAGAGCATTCTGCTTTCTAAAACATCTGATACAAAGAAGCTTGTACTGTGCTTGTACTCAGGCTTTCTGTGTTTAAGCAGGGTAAGATTATCCAAAGTAAGAAGGCATGAGACTGAGAGCATTAGGGACGGTGGGAGCATTGATCTAATTATTATGATTTGGAGGGGTGGGGATCATCCAACCACATTCTTAGAGCCTCCATGTGATTCCGAGGTGATATGGATCTGCACACAAGGCAATTCTGTGAAGCTGCTATTACTCACACTCAGTTCTATAGTTTAAAATCACCGCATTGTGAGTTTGTGCCCTCAGTAAATGTTAAAAGAAAGGAATGGTGTGTGCCAGGATTAAGTTGACATGAAAAGATATTTGGTGATTAATTTGAACATCAGTACTGAGCATATATTCAGCCACAGTGATCACTCAGTGGAAAGTAAAATCATATTTCTATGATTTTAGGATCCTGAGAAGAGTGAAACGAAATGTGTAATGGCAAGAGGTTTGAGACCGTTTGATACCTGGCTTTATTTAGGCAAAGTTACTCTGTCATTCCGAGCCATTGTTTGCTCAGTTGCAACGACGAATTCCTCTCTGGCGGAGTTGGTGTGAGAAGTGTGGGTGTAGTGTGTGAAATGCCTACGGATTGCCCCGCTCTCAATGGGTCCTCACAAAGTTGTGGCCCTTCTTATTCTCCCATTCTGCAACCTGATCTGATAGCACCCTCAGGTCTCCCTGGTTACCTTGAGCAGAAGTTTGAAATCCTCAAACAAAATTCATGTCAATTTACCTTATGCCTTAAAATAAACACTTGCCATCTGTATGTAGGCAACCCTCAAAAACACACAAGTAACAAGAGAGGATCTAAAGTCTCTCAGGGTTGTGAATCCTTGAGTATTGCTCTGGTATTCTGGGAGAGGGGGCACATCCATTTTAGGGAAATAATTTGCCCCCAGACTCACCACTCTCCGTGCCGCCTCCATCTTGCCTCTTGGGTGGACCCAGATCTTTCCCCAGGTGGGACACCAGTGCGTGGCTGGTTCTAATAGCAATGTTGCTGCCATTCATGGAGTGCTTAGCGAAGGCCAGGCACTGTGCTCTACCCTTGACATGTATTATCTTTCTTCATCCTCCCAAGAACCGTGTGAACTAGGTATTGCAATCTCCATTTTATAGATGAGGAAGAAACGAAGTAGCCAATCTGAGGTCTGCCCTGGGAGGTGGAGGTGGAGGTGGCAGAAGAGGACCTGCCATCATCTCTAGTCAATTCCAGAGCTTATGGGCTTTGTCCACTAACCTGAAGAAAAATAATCCGTCCAGTCACTCCTGACCTGGCACTTGGAGCAAGCGAGAGTCAGTCACCCAATGCGGAATGTGTTCTCAGGGGCACTGGGAAGGGTGGTCATCCCCTCCTTGTCCTTCCCTTCTTCCCCAGTCCAATGCATGCTCCTTAACAGCAGGCACTGGGTCTGTTCTGCTCACTGCTGTCTCCCCAGTGCCTGAGGTTATGCTTGGTACACCACGGCAGCACTGAGTGAATGAAGGAAGGCATAAAGAAAGCCTCTCACTGCCCAGTGGCTGCACCAGTGCCTGACTGCCCCATTCCTTTGTCTCCTACTGCAATATAAATACCCCCAGGAGAGGCAATACTTAGGTTTTACAATTTACATGGCTCTCAGGTCCTTTCCTGAGAGTGGGTTTTGAAGGGATTGGGTAGATAAAAAATAACCTAGAGTTGCTGAGGGCCCTGAAATGAAAAAGAGGGAGGTGTGCAGAGGCGAGCAGAGGTGCTAAAGGTAAACTGAATTTAGCTCACAATTTCTCTCACTGAAAGTTCTGTCAGGCTAAGTTTCTGTCTAATGGGAAACATTAGATGAGAGCTGTCTTTTTCCAAGCTGCCTGGGTCACTATTCATTTCTTTCTTTCTTTCTTTCTTTCTTTCTTTCTTTCTTTCTTTCTTTCTTT